>NW_027058940.1:0-2000 GCF_011386835.1 Chrysemys picta bellii | reverse complement strand
CGGGAGCAGGTCCACTGCTGAGCCTCTCACCCAACTCCTTGCAGCACAGGGCCACGTGGTGCCTGGCTCAGGCTCAGGGTGTCAGCATGGACCAAGAGACAATAGTGCCCCCCCGAAGTGAGACCACACCCAGCTCTTTGCATCATGTCATCCCTTGGATCTACGCTGGAGCACTGGGGTTAGTACTGACCCACAGAGGAGAATGTCCCTTAATGATTCCTCCATCCTCTTCTTTGCAGCACAGTGACCCCTATTGCTGAACTGGGACATTAGGATCAATCAACCTGAGAAAATCCTACAGAGTCCATCCCTGCAGCTCAGCGGCCCCTAGTGCCACGCTGGGGCACTGCTAGCAGCACTGACTAAGGGGGAAGAGTGCCTCAAATTGAGCATCCCACCCCACTCCTAGTAGCACAGCCCCCACTACGGCCATACTGGAGTAATGGGGTCAGCACTGTCTAAGAAATGAGAGTGTTCCCAGCTGAGCCCATCACCCCATTCCCTGCAGCACACTACCCCCTAGCACTGCTCAGCTTCCACATACAGTTTTTTTTAATGCTCCTGGGAAATAGCCCTGATTCTGGTCACACTGCAAACTTACTGGAGTAAAAGGGAATAGTCCTGCTGACTTTGTTGGGCTTTGGATTTGTCCTCTAGGAGGGAAATGGGCCCTATGGTTGGGGCAGCGGAGTCTAAGACTGAGGACTCCTGGGTTCTGTTCCCAGCTCCGGGAGGGGAGTGGGGTCTAATATTTAGAGCAGTTGGGACTGGGAGTCTGAGCTCCTGGGTTCTAATCGTGGCTCTGAGACCGGAGTGGGGCTCACAATCTGAGCTTTGGGTGTTGTTCCTGGCTCTTTGTGTTGTTTTTGAACAAGTAATTCTTCCTCATCATGTCTCTAGACAAAAAGTGTCGCACGCTTTACCACAATTAGTAAATCCCATTATGATTTTCATCTAGAAAACACACATAATGATGATAATGATGATGATGATACAACTGCCTATGAAATGATTGCCCTCGTGAATTTTGTTTTGTTGCAGGTTGAGGCAGAATTGTTCTTCCTCTGAGGAATATTACAAGAAATTTTCTTCAGGGAGTAGGTCCCAGAAGACAGTGAATGAAATAAAAACACCTCTGTTTCCTTCAACACACTTAGCGTCTGCAGCTGGGAGAGGGAACTACTCTTCTTAAACAAGGTAGGCTATGGATGAATAACTTAAGCCCCCAACCATTCTCCAACTGAAGTCCATGGACATTGTGCCCCAGTCTGCAATGGGAACAAGATCATGTCATGGGTTTCTTCATTTGAATTTTCCATACATTGGCAGAGAATAGTAGTGTGTGTCTGAGCACATGAATTTTGTCTATGTTCATATCTATCTATCTATCTATCTATCTATCTATCTATTGTGGCAAATTGCCGGCACAACTATGATGGGTCTCGTGCTTTCTCTTCTTGGCGCCGTTTCTTGCCCCTGAACCAGGATATTAACTGCCCCACTACTGTCCTAGAGGAGGGGAGTGGAGAGGGAGGGATCCCAGCCCGCCCTCTACTCCGGGTCACAGCCCATGGGCTCTAGGGATAGTGTTAAACCACTTGAACTCGCAGTTCCTTCTCCTGGGCTACTTCCCTCCCCTGCCCTTCAGCTTGTGTGTGTGTGTGTGGCGGGGCTTCCTGCCCTCACTCTGAACAAGCCAGGTCTTGGTCTTCTTAGCCCACCGCAGCACTTCTCCAAACTTTCCTCTGCTTCCCTTAAAACTGCTCTCTGCTCCAACACCAATCCACTCTGTTTCTACTCCTTCAAACTGTTCTCTGCTCCAACATCAATCCTCTCTGCTCTAACACCAATCCTCTCTGCTCCAACTCCTTTCCCTGTCTGATTGAAGCAGGGTTTTTTTTATCAGGTGACTAACTTCAGGTGCTCTAACTGGCTTCAGGTGCTCTAATTGGCTTCAGGTGCTCTAATTAATCTATAGCAAACTTTCTTCCCTGTACAGG
>NW_027058939.1:0-2000 GCF_011386835.1 Chrysemys picta bellii | reverse complement strand
GTGTATTGGAACAGGCCATTGGGTGTAGAGAAGGCAGTCTTTTCCTTGGCATTCTCGGCCAGGGGAATTTGCCAATATCCTTTGGTTAGATCCAGAGTGGTTAGGTATCGGGCCTTGCCTAACTGATCAACTAATTCGTCAATGCGTGGTATCGGATAGGCATTGAATTTGGATACTTCATTCAACTTCCGGAAGTCGTTGCAAAACCTCAGGGTGCTGTCAGGCTTGGGGACTAGGACGATAGGGCTGGACCACTGACTGTGGGATTCTTCAATAACCCTGAGTTCCAGCATCTTCTTCACTTCCATCCTAATTTCTTCCCTTTTAGCTTCCGGTATTCGGTACGGTCTTATCGTCACACTTGCTGGTGACAATATGATGTTGGACCAGTGTCGTACGGCCCAGCTGTGTACAGAACACGTCCTGGTTCCATTGGATCATATCAATGACCTCTGTTCGTTGTTCTCTTGTAAACCTCTCTGGAAAATGGGAAGAGAAACTTTTCTTACGAAAATGAGACAAAATTTTAAATATTTAAATTTTCGTGAAAATTTGATAGAACCTTTTCACCAGATTTAAACATCACTGAAAAATCAAATGAGAAAATTTAATCCAAGTAGTTTCTTAATTTTATATCTTCAAAATTTGAAATGTCAAAGCAAAAAATAAGCTCAAAATGAGAAACATTTCATGAAACGTTGAACTTGGTGTGTGCAAATTTAACAATTTTCATCAAAATTTTCATAGTTAAAAATTCCAACCTGCTCTACAGAAAAGTCCATTTAGGCTTCTCCTTTTCCTTCTGTCAGTCCAGTGCAGCATTTTCGGTTTTTGGTCGGGATGGATTAGGTTTTTTTGACCTGTCTCTTGATTGCATTTCCCCAGTGCTCCCTCTGGTCTAATTTTAAATAACATTCCTCAACACTTATGAATGGCTTCCTATGTAAGACTCTGATGGATCTTTCAATGCCTAACCTGATCAGGTCAAACAACAACTCGAGGAGCTGGCTATTGACTTCTATGGCATTTTGCACAGGTTCAGAGCCTGTGCTAGCAGATCATGGTGCATACCATAGATTCATTGATTAAAAGGCCATAGAGAACCATTTTGATCATCTAGTTTGACATCCTGCTTAAAACAGGGCAGAGAATTTCAACCTGGCGATTCCTGAGTCAAGGAAGCACTGTACATATTTTATATTACATATGTAAAATAATAGCTGTGTTATAAACTCATATAACTATAAGTGGTCCGATCAATGTATAACAATACTGCACCAAATGCCTGTGTATATTGTACATCTTTGTATAACTATATGCTAAAATACATTTGTATATTTTTATAATGAGAAATACTACTCTGTTGGCTTGTCTACCTATATCACTTCCTACGTATAATAAATACCAATTTTAAAATCTAGCTCAGCAATTACAGGACTATATGCCTTCTTTCCCTAAATATCCCTGTAATGCATTTTTAAGATGCACTGGCTGGCTGTATGTCTTGGCTTTTATTATTTCTCTTTGATAGAATTTGCTGATTTGTTTAAAATGATATTGTTAAGAAGTTAAGTAATGTGTCACGTTGAAAGAAGTGAGAGTTACATACATGTAATGATAAGAAAAAAAAACTCCCTTTCTCTGAGAAACTTAGAAACAGAGTGGCCTAGGGCAACATGTCCCAGAAACTACAAATTCAGCAAGAAAATTGTAGACATTAGGTTATTAACACTTGTGCATGAATAATATATAGGCTCTGTAAAATTCAATGGATAATGTGTTGGAAAAAGATTGGGGGCAATTGAGAATGGCAACATGTATGAGAACACATATGAAAATGAGCCCAATGCTGGAGAAATTCTGGACCAGAAACTGACCAATGAGACTGAAGGATCAGACCAGGAGATCCAGGGAGGTGACGACCATCATGGAAGAAGGAAGGGCTTGTTAATGGAATGTGGTAACTTGGGCCCATTTACCTATTCAGTCTTTTCTGTTAT
>NW_027058938.1:0-2000 GCF_011386835.1 Chrysemys picta bellii | reverse complement strand
GTTCAGAGAGGGCAGCAGAGCCCGGAGGCCTCCAACCAGGCTCTCTCTCTCCTTCCCCTTTTCACCTAATACCTTGTGTATCCCGGTGCGGCTGGGCTGAATCTCGCCCCAGGGGGCCCAGCCGAGGGACACCCCGTCTCTCTCTCGCTCTACCGGAGGTCTCTCCTGGAGTCAGGGTCACCGTCCACTGATGGAAGAGGTGCCTGGCGGTTGCGGGGTCAGTCCACCAGCTAACTCGTCCCTGGAGTGCAGGGTCTCGCCTCTGACCGACACGGAGGGAGCCCTCATTGCTCAGTGTATAACAGGGGGGTCGCTTAGCCTCCTGTACAACACGAGCAAGAGCCTTGTGTCCGGCAAGTATAAATGGGAGTGGTTCCCCCCGGGCTTTGTCTGTGTGTCCGGAAGCCCGGGAGGGTGCCGCCCCTCACTCTCAGGCTAGGGTGGCCGCATGGCCGGAGTGAGACTGCTGTCTAGCCCTGTCCACATGGGGGGAAGAGAGGGGGACACAGGGGCACACACCAAAGCTCCTCACCTATGATATAGGAGCACAAGCCCCATGGACTCTCGTCCTCTGTTTTACAATTATACTTCTTTTTTCTTTCTTTTTGTGTGTGTGTGTTTTTTTCTTAATAGTTATATTTTTACCTTTTTAATATATTTTACGTGTATTTCCTTTTTGATTTTATTGTTGTTTATATATATTTTAAGCTTCATTTTATTTTATTTCCCCTTTTATGTTTTTTATGTATTTTACAATTCTTTTATTTTTTAGTTTTTATTATTTTACTTTTTATAAGTCTGTTAATCTTTTTGTATTTTATTCATTATTACTATTTTAAATTTATTTTGCACTTTTTATAAATGTATTATTTTTTCTAGTTTTTTATTCTACTTTATGTGAATTGTATACTCTGTTGTCCAGTCATTTGGGCTCCTATCTTCTTTCACTCCAGTGAGGATCTTCAGCCTCTCCAACCCAACCCATCATGGTAGTCATGCGCCGCCCCAGCCATGCGCCGCCCCAGCCAAGTCTCTTTGTCCCCTGACTCCAGCCAGACCCTCCAACACCACCAGCGGCGGGTCCCTCAGTCCCTCTCAGAGCGAAGGACCTGCCACCGAATTGCCACCGAAGAGTGGAATGGTGCGATCGCGCTGCTGCGGCTTTTTTTTTTTTTTTTGCCGCTTGGAGCGGCAGAAAACCTGGAGCCGGCCCTGGAAGAGATTATCTCGTGTTTTTTCAAAGACACAAACTACAGCACTAGCTCCGTAGGGAAATGTTATTAGGCGACAGTTACAGGCCGTTCCATCATCCTTGTTGCTCTGCATGAAATGTCTATTCGGGGCCTAGCGGGAAAAGGTTCTGCTCCCGCAGGTGAATTATCTGTGTCTTTATTCTCCAGACACTTATCAAGCCATTGGTTCTAATTTACAGCAACATTTGAAACCTGCAACTCCCACTGAAGTCAATGAGACCTCAGCCCCTTTGCAAATCAAGCCCACTCTGAACAATGATGAATGGAAAATGATCAAGGACCATACCAGGTCCAAGCACATCTCCTGACCTTGGCCACCTTCTCGAGCATAGGGCGGGCAGTATATTAGCTGTAACAAATAGTTACACTGTTGGAGTAATTAATTCCCTTAGTATTAATTAATTTTCCTCACTGCTCTGAGGCTCAGGATTGGCTCTGACAGAAGGGAAATACACTGCTCTGTACGAACAAGAAAGCATAAAGCTGCAGGAGCTGAAAAAGCAAAGTCTTTGACATCATTTCTAACCATTGACTGACCCTCCAGCAGCCCCACACTCTGGTGCCCCTGGTGCCCATTATACAGTATAGACACCCCCTTTAAAAAAACTTTTATAGTGATAATCAAGATGGCCCATTTAAGACAGTTTGACAAGAGGGTGTGAGGATACTTAACATTGGGAAATAGATTCAATGTGTGTAATGGTGTGTAAAGTTTTTTTTCTCTTGCTGACAATAGCCCATCTTAAT
>NW_027058937.1:0-2000 GCF_011386835.1 Chrysemys picta bellii | reverse complement strand
AAATAACGGATGAAGCCAAAGGCTCAATTCTGATTGAAATTCAATGGCTGTTGGGTGCCTAATTCCCTTAGGCTCCTCTGAAAATCCTAGCCTAAGCTCTTTACCATATATAATATTAAATGGGATCTGTGACTCCTAACATAAAGATGAGTGTTCAGTGTCAATAGGTTAGATTGCTGAGTAGATTAAGATTAACAGGGTAATGACATTAATGTTGACTATGCAGCACTGGACTATAGAATCATTCCCACCATCTATCTGGCTCAATGCATATTTAATAATATATCCAATGTGGAAGAGTTTTAACAAGAGAAATTAAAAGAAAGCCACATCAGGGTATTCCAGAGACCAGTGGGTAGAACACTCAGCCGAGAGGCGGGGAACCCTTATTCAAATGTCTTCTCCTCCTCAGGCCAAGTGGGGGAATTCAACTGGAATAGCCAACATCTTGGGTGAGTTGTCTAATCACTGGACTAAAGGTTATGAAGGAGGATGTTTTTTCTGTCCTCCCAGCTATTTTGTGTGGAGTTAGGTGTGCTACCAGACCGGGACCCACAGGCCAGATAGGTGTGCGCAGCATGCTGAGGCTTAAGCATTAGATTGGAGTCCTGGTGTCTGCTTGATGCAGCAGTGTATATGCTCAGAAGCAGAAACTAAAGTTCCTAGGGGACTTTCACAGCAAAAATGTAGGTGCTGAGTTAGTTTAGGCACCAACAAAGTGGGGCGGCAGCCATGTGGGGTTTCATGGCTTGCAGTAGTGCCT
This sequence comes from Chrysemys picta bellii, assembly GCF_011386835.1. Taxonomy (NCBI): domain Eukaryota; kingdom Metazoa; phylum Chordata; order Testudines; family Emydidae; genus Chrysemys; species Chrysemys picta. Next base: position 1,237 of record NW_027058937.1, on the reverse strand, counting down.
AAAACTGGGTTATTGGCACCTAAGTCCCTTTGTGAATCTGGGTGCATGTGCCTCCAAGATAATTGCTAGAGAACACTGCTACCATTGGTGCCCTGAAGGGACATATAGGCTGGGATTCTTGAAGGTGGCTAACTCACTTAGGCCCCACTGAACAGTCAAGGCTAACAATTATCTTTGACCTGTAGAGCCTTCCCTTATCAATTCTTCCTTTATTAATATCTAGGGGCAAAATTTTAAAGAGCAACATCTTTGTCCTCACTCACGCTTACTTTCACTGATACAAATCAGAGTCTAAGCTGGATTCCAATCCAAGTAACTGAGAAAAGAGACCAACATTTGGGCCCAATCCTGAAATCCTTGAAGTCTCTATATGGAGAGCCTGGTTCTCCTCTCTCTTACTTCAACTATGATTCTTTGCACTATGAGATTGCCATAAATCTTCATCAGAATCAGGATCCCATTGTGCTGGGCACTATACAAATATATAATAGGACATGGCCTATAATGACATGCATTACAGTAGTGTCTAGAAGCCCCATTTGAGAACAGGACCCTATTGTGTTGGAGAAACACATAGGAAAAGACAATCTCTATCCCACATTTTTATCAATCTAAATAGACAAAATAGACAAAGGTTGAGAGGGGAAGTGAGGTGCAGAGAGAGGAAGTGACTGGCCCAAGGTCACACAGCAGATCTGTGACAGAACCAGAACCCAGGAGTAGAACCTAGGTCTTCTGGATTCTACTTACTAGACTAGACTCTGCTTCAAGCCTGTCATACAACAGGCAATTCATAGCTCAAAGGAAATAATTTCATTAGCTTTTCTGTGAGTTGGATTAGGCCCTATCTGAATAAAGCATAAGAATGTATCTAAGGATGCTGCTGGAAAACTGTGTCCGTTGCTGGTGTTCACAATTCAAGAAGGATGTTGATAAATTGGATAAGGCCCTGAAAATGATTAAAGGGTCGGAAAATATGCCTTATAGAGATAGACTCGAGGAGCTCAGACTATTCAGTTTAAGCAAGAGAAAGTTAAGGGATGAGTTGGTTACAGTCTATAAGTATCTACACGGACAACACATATTTAATAATGGGCTATTCCATCTAGCACAGAAAGGTCTAACATGATCCAGTGGCTGGAAGATGAAGCTAGACAAATTCAGTCTTGAAATAAGGTGTAAAATTTAATAAAGTAATTAACCACTGTAGCAATTGTAAAAGGTCATGGTGGATTCT
>NW_027058936.1:0-2000 GCF_011386835.1 Chrysemys picta bellii | reverse complement strand
CCATCAAGGGCAATTTTTAAATCAAGATGGGATTTTTTTCTGAAAGATCTGTCCTAGGAATTATTGTGGGGAAGTTCTATGGCCTGTGCTCTACAGGATGACTAGGTGATCACAATAGCCCCTTCTGACCTCGGAATCTCTGACTCCATTAATGTATATGGAACCTCTTTTGTATCCCATGCGGGGTTAAGGAGTGAGGTTGTGCTTCAGTCAGGAAAAGGCATTTCTTTGGCTTTTAGTGTTTCTTATACCTTCCCCTACCCTATCCCCTTCACCCCTTCTGACTGGTTGCTTGATCTTATCTAGGAAGAGGAGTTGAGGCAGGACTGTCCTTCAAGTGTAAGCTCATATATTGAACTCCCACTCTACCCAGCAACACTTCAACTCTATCTCTTATCTCTTTTCAACCCATCTTCTTGTGGGCACATGTAACACACAGTGTCTTTATTCTTTGTTCACCAGGATATAAGTGCTTTAAGGATATAAAAATGTCAAATGGGCAAAAAGACCCAAAATATAGGCAGATATACAGGCCTGAATATTACATTATCATCACTAATACTCCTAACACCTGCTTTCTTCACTGTAACATCCAGGGCCACATTTCAGCACCTAACTCCCTTAGGCCCTTTAGGAAGGATGTCTTAAGGTTAAGGCCCTGGAGTAACACATAATCGTTATAACCGATCTAACTTTGACACTTTTTTCCTAATGTAGATACAGGGTAAAATCATATCGCTTGATTTATCTTGTGGAGTTGTGGCTAGGCTAAAAATCAAGTGAAAATTTTGGTTTACCTAGCATGCCTTAGCTCAAACTATACTCAATGCCAGTTCAAGTTCAGTCTAAATCCCTAGTGTTTGGACTCTTTGCACGTTGATTTTCAAATTTAATGCTACTCAACCCCAAAGCTTACATTGCTTTAAGTAGAAATAAATCAAGGATGGATATCAACATAATGAGTCAGGTCCTCAGCGGGTGTAAATTGAAATAGTTCAATTGAAGCCAACTGAGATACTTCTGTTTATCGCACCTAACATTTTGGCCCTATAAACTGTGTTTGCATGAGTGCTTTTATCTAGACCAGGGATAAGCAACCTTTGGCACGCGGCCCATCAGGGACATCCGCTGGCGGGCCGGGACGGTTTGTTTACCCGCAGCATCCACAGATTTGGCTGATCGCAGCTCCCACTGTTCCAGGCCAATGGGGGCTGTGGGAAGGAGAAGCCAACACATCCTTTGCTCCGTGCCACTTCCCACAGCCCCCATTGGCCCGGAACGGTGAACCGTGGCCAGTGGGAGCTGCGATCGGCTGAACCTGCAGACGCTGCAGGTAAACAAACCATCCCAGCTCGCCAGTGGATTTCCCTGACGGGCCGCGTGCCAAAGGTTTCTGATCCCTGATCTAGACTAAATTGATTGCCAATTGTGTATCAGTGTCAACCAGTTGAAAGAACTCAAAATATCTAGATAGTGCAGTTCCCACAATTCTTCGATTTATATTATAATTTTATTGAAAATGATAAAACCTAGAAATGGTTACATTGCATGAGAAACTTGAATTTTCCCTAGTGTTCTTGTCAGAGCAGTTTTCATATCTTTATTTTTCAAGCTGTAGATGATGGGGTTCAACATGGGGGTCAAGATGCTGTACTGGATGGAGAAGAGTTCATCTAGAACCAGGGAAGTGACTGAACTGGGTTTCATGTACTGGGAAAGAGCTGTCACAAACAATAAAACCACCACAATGAGGTGGGAGCTGCATGTAGAGAAGGTTTTACGTCTTCCCTCCGAGGAGCGTATTCGGAGGATAGTGGAGATGATGTGAATGTAGGAGACCAAGGTGAAGAGGAAGGAGCTGAAACCAAATATCACAGCAGAAGAAAGAAGAGCTATTTTATTGGTCAAGGTCACGGTGCAAGATAGTTGTAGTAGCGGAGGGAGCTCACAGCTGAAATGCCTGATTTCATTGGGCCCACAGAAGTGTAACTTTAACACAG
>NW_027058935.1:0-2000 GCF_011386835.1 Chrysemys picta bellii | reverse complement strand
TGGTGTCGCCAGAGTAGATATGGGGACAGAGTAGGCAACAAGGTTTGCTACAGGGATTGGTTCCTGGGTTGGTGTTTCTGTGGTGTGGTGTGGTGTGGTGTGTAGTTGCTGGTGAGTATTTGCTTCAGGTTGCGGGGTGGTCTGTAAGTGAGGACTGGCCTGCCTCCGAAGGTCTGTGAGAGTGAGGGATCATTTTCCAGAATAGGTTGTAGATCGTAGATAATGCGCTGGAGAGGTTTTAGCTGGGGGCTGTATGTGATGGCCAGTGGTGTTCTGTTGTTGTCCTTGTTGGGCCTGTCCTGTAGTAGGTGATTTCTGGGTACCCGTCTTGCTCTTTCAATCTGTTTCCTCACTTCCCCAGGTGGGTATTGTAGTTTTATGAATGCTTGATAAAGATCTTTGTCCTCACCCACAACCACTTCAGATTTGGGGACAACTTATACCTTCAAGTCAGTGGCACTGCTATGGGTACCCGCATGGCCCCCAGTATGCCAATATTTTTATGGCTCACTTAGAACAACGCTTCCTCAGCTCACGTCCCCTAGTGCCCCTCCTCTACTTCAGCTACATTGATGACATCTTCATCATATGGACACACAGAAAGGAGGTCCTTGAAGAATTCCACCTGGACTTCAACAATTTCCACCCCACCATCAACCTCAGCCTGGACCAGTCCACACAAGACATCCTCTTCCTGGACACTACAGGGCAAATAAGTGATGGTCACATAAACACCACCCTATACCAGAAACCTACTGACCGCTATACGTACCTACATGCCTCCAGTTTCCATCCAAGACACATCACACAATCCATTGTCTACAGTCAAGCCCTAAGATACAACCGAATTTCCTCCAACCCCTCAGACAGAGACAAACATCTACAAGATCTTTATCAAGCATTCGTAAAATTACAATACCCACCTGGGGAAGTGAAGAAACAGATTGAAAGAGCAAGACAGGTACCCAGAAATCACCTACTACAGGACAGGCCCAACAAGGACAACAACAGAACACCACTGGCCATCACATACAGCCCCCAGCTAAAACCTCGCCAGCGCATTATCCACGATCTACAACCTATCCTGGAAAATGATCCCTCACTCTCACAGACCTTGGGAGGCAGGCCAGTCCTCGCTTACAGACCACCCCCCAACCTGAAGCAAATACTCACCAGCAACTACACACCACACCACAGAAACACCAACCCAGGAACCAATCCCTGTAGCAAACCTTGTTGCCTACTCTGTCCCTAAAACTACTCTGATGACACCATCAGAGGACCCAACCACATCAGCACACCATCAAGGGCTCATTCACCTGCATATTCACTAATGTTATATATGCCATCATGTGCCAGCAATGCCCCTCTGCCATGTACATTGGCCAAACCAGACAGTCCCTCCGCAAAAGAATAAATGGACACAAATCGGACATCAGGAATGGTAACATACATAAGCCACTAAGTGAATACTTCAATCTCACTGGTCATTCTATTACAGATTTAAAAGTCGCTATCATTGAACAAAAAAACTTCAGAAACAGACTTCAAAGAGAAACAGCAGAACTAAAATTCATTTGCAAATTTTACATCATTAATCTGGGCTTGAATAGGGACTGGGAGTGGCTGGCTCATTACAGAAGCAGCTTTTCCTCTCCTGGAATTGACACCTGCTCATCCATTATTGGGAGTGGACTACATCCACCCTGATTGAATTGGCCCTGTCAACACTGGTTCTCCACTTGCGAAGTAACTCCCTGCTCTCCATGTGTCAGTATATAATGCCTGCATCTGTAACTTTCACTCTATGCATCCGAAGAAGTGAGGTTTTTACCCACGAAAGCTTATGCACAAATAAATCTGTTAGTCTTTAAGGTGCCACCAGACTCCTTGTTGTTTTTGTAGATACAGACTAATACGGCTACCCGCTGATACTTGACACCATATATGGTATAATACTGCTTAAATACTGATGCCCGGAATTGTTTTTTCTTGGTTAT
>NW_027058934.1:0-2000 GCF_011386835.1 Chrysemys picta bellii | reverse complement strand
AGGATCATAGAGTCATAAAAATGTAGGGCTGAAAATGACCTCAAGAAGTCATCAAGTCTAGCCCCCTGCACTGAGTTGGACCAAGTAAACCTAGACCATCCCTGACAAAAGTTTGTCCAACCTGTTCTTAAAAACCTCCGATGATGGGGAGTTCACAGTCTTCCTTGGAAGCCTATTCCAGTGCTTAACTACCCTTAGGCCTGGTCTACATTACAACTTTAATTCGGATTTAGCAGCGTTAAATCGAATTAACCCTGCACCCGTCCACACAACGAAGCCATTTAATTTGAAATAAAGGACTCTTTAAATAGATTTCTGTACTACACCCCGACGAGCGGAGTAGCGCCAAAATCGATTTTATCATTTCAAATTAGAGTTAGTGTGGCAGCAATTCGATGGTATTTGCCTCCGGGAGCTATCCCACAGTGCACCATTTTGACCGCTCTGGACAGCAATCTGAACTCGGATGCACTGGCCAGGTAGACAGGAAAAGCCCCGCGAACATTTGAATTTCATTTCCTGTTTGCCCAGTGTGGAGAGCACAGGTGACCACAGATAGCTCATCAGCACAGGTAACCATGCAGGTCGATAATCGAAAAAGAGCACCAGCATGGACCGTACGGGAGGTACTGGATCTGATCGCTATATGGGGAGAGGATTCAGTGCTAGCAGAACTTCGTTCAAAAAGATGAAATGCAAAAACTTTTGAAAAAATCTCCAAGGGCATGATGGAGAGAGGCCACAATAGGGTCTCAGATCAGTGCCACGTGAAAGTCGAGGAGCTCAGACAAGCCTATCAAAAAACAAAGGAGGCAAACGGTCACTCCGGGTCAGAGCCACGGACATGCCGCTTCTACGACGAGCTGCATGCACTTCTAGGGGGGGCCGCCACCACTACCCCACCTCTGACTGTGGATTCCGAGGGGGGGATCATCTCATCAGCTACACCTGAGGATTCTGCAGACGGGGAAGAGGAGGAGGAGGAAGAGCTTGCAGAGAGCACCGAGCACTCCGTTCTTCCCAGCAGCCAGGATCTTTTTCTCAGCCGGACTGAAGTACCCTCCCAACCCAGTATCCAAGACCACGACCCCATAGAAGGGACCTCAGGTGAGTTTACCTTTTAAAATATAAAACTTGTTTTAAAAGCAAGGGTTTTTAATGATTACTTTGCCCTGAGGACTTGGGATGCATTCGCAGGCAGTACAGCTACTGGAAAAGTCTGTTAACGTGTCTGGGGATGGAGTGGAAATCCTCCAGGGACATCTCCATGAAGCTGTCCTGGAGATACTCCAAAAGCCTTGCCACAAGGATTCTGGGCAATGCAGCCTTATTCCGTCCTCCATGGTAGGACACTTGACCGCGCCATGCTTGCAGCAAGTAATCTGGTATCATTGCATGACAAAGCCTGGCAGCGTATGGTCCCGGTGTTTGCTGGCATTCAAGCAACATCCGTTCTTTATCTTACTGTGTAATCCTCAGGAGAGTGATATCGCTCATGGTAACCTGCTTGAAATACGGGAATTTAATTAAGGGGACAGAGGTGGCAGTTCTTACTGGGCTGTTTGCCTGTGGCTGAAAAGAAATCCTTCCCTGCAGTTAGCCAAGTGTGGGGGGGGACGGGGGGGAATTGGCCCAGAGCTTTTCAAGTTTGGCTATCAGGGATCTTCCCTGATACCAGCCACGTGGTGGGGGGAGGGGTAAAGCGATCATCCCAGAGAATTCATGGTGGGGTGGGGGGTGTTTGGTTCCTGCAGGGATCTTCCCTGATACCAGCCACGCGGTGCGGGGAGGGATAAAGCGATCATCCAGAGAATTGGATGGGGGCGGGGGGTTAGTTTGTTTTCTGCTGCTGAATGTTAACAGGAAAACCGCAGCACTCAACGGGCTTTGCTTGGTATGTGGGCACTCAATATTAAGAGGCAAAATGCGACCTTGCACAGAAATCACATGTGCTATGTAATGTGAATAGTGTTGGTCACCGTGAAAGAGTATAAGCATTT
>NW_027058933.1:0-2000 GCF_011386835.1 Chrysemys picta bellii | reverse complement strand
AATTCATTTGTTGCCGTTCCTATTGTGCTGAAATGGTACTTCCCAGGTTTCGGCATTATTACTTGTGTTTGAGTAAAACTCATCGTATGCTAGGCACTATCCAAACGTATAATACACACAGAGGCTGCAGTTGAGGAAAGCATACAGTCTGAGAAATGCAGATGCTTTTTATGTTCTAATAAGTGGTTGCGTTTCATAGTACCCAGCTACTATTGTGTCTAGTAAAGCCAAAACATCACTGGCCCTGCTGGCAGGATAAGGATTTTTTATTTTTCCTACCCAAGATAGGGCAGTCTTGAGTTCAAAAATCAAGCTGGGGTGGGGTTCTGTATTGTCAGTTTTGGACACAACTGAGTTTGATCCCATTATAAATCCCATCTGTGAAAGTGAAAAAGACTTTGAAGTGTAGAGTCTGTATTGGATTCAGGTTCCAACTCAAAAATTACTGTGTTCTACTGCCAGCCTCCTGAACAGAAAGAGGAAGTGAGTGCACAATATTGAGGGGGGGCCAGTGACCACTCTCTTGAATAATAATTATAACGGGCAATTTCAACTCCCCACATATAAAATGTCAACCTCTGGAGAAGGTGAGGAGAAGGAGTTTTTCAATATTTTAAATGATTGCTTCTTGTAATAGCTAGTCTGTAGCTACACAAGAGGAGAGGTTATTGATTTAGCCCTGAATAACACTTAGATTCTGAATCAAGAAATAACTATGGTCAAACCATTGAATGGTAGCAATCACAATATATAACAGTCCAGTATCCTTGGTGGAAGGGATCATACCAAAAATTAGTACTGTGATATGAGACATAGGAAAGTGGAAGCTAAGTCAAAAGTTGGACACTTTTACAATCTTTAAAGCATAGGTTCCTGATCTATAGACTAAAGGTCGTCAATGTGGTCTTGAATAGAAAGAGAGGTGGTTGACAGAATCTTCTTATACAGCCTCAATCTCTGCTATGAATTGAAGCAAATATGCCATTACTGTATATTGAAAAACTAACAAATCCCCCACCTAGCTGGAATTCTGTGTTGTGGTCACCCTATCTCAAGAAGGACATCTCAGTAATAAAGGACTCAGAAATGAGCATGGGGGGGAAGATGAGGCATGGGAAGACTGTGAGAAGTGATTGATGGTAATGAGACTGTTTAGGTTTGAGAGATAGTGGTATCAGAGGCGTTTTTACAGAGGTATACAAAATCTGATTGCTGCTGCTATTTACCTTTTCATATACGGACAAGGGGATATGAAAATGTGAAAATGAAAGGCAGGAAATGTAAAATTGATGAAAGGAAGTTCTCTTCTCTAGTACCATCTGTGTAGGACTTTTTCTCTTGTGTCTTAGAACCTTAGCACAAGACTTTCCGAACTTCCTTAGCTCTTCCTTTTTTTACCCTTGAGGGCAGCCATGGTAGAGTGGAGTAAGAGCCAAACCCCCTAGTGGTCACCACGTGTCACTCTTGAGTTTAAGTGCTGTCTTCCACCCAGTTCCTTGTTGAGCATGGTCAGTGAGCTGTAAAAAGAAGGTGGAAATTGAACTACAGTATTCAAAGAATGTGCGGAATGTGCCCCTACTAAACCAGCTGAAGGGGATAGTCCATAAATGAATGGAAACTAACCTTTGTGTTCTTTATAGCTTCTCTGTCCTCCTGGCTGGTTCTGGATTTACACAGCAAGAGGCTACAACAGCATTTTGATGGAACCGTGTCATCATACTTTTCCACTTTCCCGATACATCTCTAACAATGTAGAACAAAGGATAATTAGAAATGAAAGTAATTCCCTTTAGCATTGTAGTTGTAGATTGTCAGATCTTTATTATGGTGGCTCCCTAATGTCCCCGTCAGAATTGGGGCCCCGTTATACAAAAGCAGAAAGAGAACTCATGTCCGGAAGGACTTGCTTTTATGTTGCATCACGTTGAGGACGTCTGCAGTCTCTAGCAGGTTATCTACTGAGGCAGGGCAGAATGTGAGAACTAGACGTAAAGAAATGA
>NW_027058932.1:0-2000 GCF_011386835.1 Chrysemys picta bellii | reverse complement strand
CCCTTGCAGACAGGGCATGGATGGGTCCCATTGATCAATGATGGTGAGAAGGGATGTCTCCCCTCCACATCCTCCCTCGTGCCCCAGGAATTCTAGGCACGGGGCAAGATGGAGCTGCCCGAGATGTCAGCATGGTGCCTCCAATGCCCAGCCATTACTTGGCCCTGCAGCTCTGATTCTTGCTCTCTCAGCACCGCCTCCATGACGCCCGCCAGCTGGTCTGCACACTCCTCCTTCTCCAGCAGGCCCACCAGCAGGGTGAAGCTGAAGGGCATGAGGTCACTTGACTGCAGGTGCTTCGCGATGAGCTGCAGGGAAAGGCACAGGACGAGTGTGAGCAGCGAGCCCCGGCCCGGGGAGGTGGGTTTGCTCTTCGGGGAACGGGGACAGAGGCACTGGCAGCCTGTGCCCAGGGCTATGTGAGTGGGCACTGGAGCCCATACCCAGGAATTTCCATCTGCCGGCTCCTCATCAAGGGAAGGAGCCAATAACCCCCCTTTCCCATGTGTGTGTCTGTCTCTCCAGCCACAGTCTTTTACTCACCATAGCAACATGGACAGGGTTCTCTCTGCAGCTGCCATCCTTCTGTGTCTTGCTCAGCACGCTCACCACTGCCCCTGTCTTGGTGTACACGACAGCTGCACAAGAAACCAGCAGTGCTCAGGCAGAGCTCTCAGGGCCGGATTCTTCCCCCTCCCCTTCGAGCCAGATCAGAGGTGCCAAAGAGCCAGACTCCAGCCGCAGCTGGGAACGACCAGCTAGGGTGAGCTCTCAGCTGGCTTCTGGGCCAACTGCCCACTCTTCACCCTGATGTAGAAGGTGTGTTGGGGCTGGGGTGGGATCAGGGGAGGTCCCAGATGGTCCCAGGCACCTCGTGAAGGGCAGATGCCAGGTCAGCCTGGGAGGTACCAACCCACTTCTGCTCTGTGTCCCTTTGGTCAGGGCTGCGATGAAGGCGCCATGTTCTCTCTGCAGCCCTGCTCGCTAGGTAACGGCCGGGGCTGTGAAGGCTGAGAAGTGGCGACTGCTTCCGCTCTATCTTACCTTTGCAAGGCGTGAAGAGCCAGTAGAGAGCCTGAGATGCCCAGTATCTGGTGGCCTCCTGAGCATCGAAGGCCTGGCTTGTCAGCAGCCCGGCCATGTAGCCCTGCTCTACCATGGGTTTCAGGTCCTAATGGGCCACCAAACAGAAATTGAAGGCATAGGTCGGGACGAGCCCAGCTCTGTCTGTATTCCCCCCACTTCCCGTGAGTGCTGGAGGGGTGGGGGGGCAGCAGGGTCTGCGCTGCTCACCTCGGTGATGGCTTTGAAGCGGTAGAACATGAAGAGCCGGGCGCTGGCTCTCACAGCTCGGCTCCTCTCCTGGGCCCGGGGAGAGCAGATCCACGGCTGCAAGTGCTGGGGAGTAGGGAGAAAGTCGTGTGAGTGGCAGCAATGCCGGGGCGACCTCCAGAACCTGCTTCCTGCCCCAGCAGGGAGAGGACATGGAGCATTTAACCTCTTCTCCTCCACTTCCGGACACTGGAACTCAGCGCTCCTCTCCTGTCTGGGGGGCGTTGGCACAGGTCTGAGGGTCTTGGGCTCAGCGCTTTGAGGATTCTCCCCATTGATCCTGTAGGGTCTCGGGGCTGTTTCCTTCAGGGGAACAGGGGCTCCAGGCCAAATGTAGGAGGCCAAAGTGACACCCCTGGAGCAGGACTAGGATTGTCTTGCTGGATCCCAGGGTTGGGTGTATGCCCCAGGGGGACTGGCTAGTTCATAGCAGCTGGGAGGCCTGCTCAGCCCCCTCGGGATCAACTGGAGCCTTCCCTCTTGTGGTTCGGGTAGAACCTGACCAGCCGGCCCATCCCCAGATGGCCAGTGCGAATGGGCCCCTCCCCCTGCCCTATCATACCAGAAAGAGATGCAGTAGCGTGGTGGGGGTCAGGTGCTGCTCCAGGAATGTCTGCAGCACAAGATCCAGGCCCTCCCAGGGCAGTTCTTGGAGAGACTGGAGCAGA
>NW_027058931.1:0-2000 GCF_011386835.1 Chrysemys picta bellii | reverse complement strand
TGCATGTGGCAGACCCTCCTTCGCTTCCATGGAGCTCCTTGTAGGAGTAAGGACTCGAGTGCGCAGGGCAGCTTGTGGAATCCAGACCAGTGTTTGCAGGGACAGGGCCTGATTTAAAACAAGATGCAACAAGTGAGTGTGACAAACACTAGGAGGAAAGGGCCTGTGAAATGAGAGTGACAGGAACAAGTTCAGCCTGGTCCATGGGCTAGGTGTGTGTGGTTGGTTTGTGGGTGTTTTTATAACATACATTACCCTGCATGGTTCTGTTTGAGAGTGGTGTGTCTGTGTTTCTCATCTGTATGTGTGTATGTGTTTTATAACATACATTACCCTATGTGGTTCCGTTTGGGAGTGTTGGGGTTACTATGCCTGCCTGAGCCAGAGTTCTTCCATGTTTAAACTCTGTCCTTCCATGTTTAACTCTAATCGGCCTCAACAACTAAGGACAGGTTTTGGAATGTGTAAATAGCTAGTTAGCAATTATGACCTTGTTCATTTCAGGTACCAAAGAATAATGATGAGGTTTGCATGTTTCTAGCTGGGGAAGGGGTAATAAACTAAGGGTAAACAGGACCAAATAACTGTTTAGAGAGAAGTTACTAACAAGCTAGATTTATAGCCCTAGAATGATTTAGTTGCTTAAATGTATAAACATGCCTTTGGTAGAGAGGGGAGGGGGAGTAGAGGAGGGGTGGTAGAGAGGGGGAGAGGGGGGGGCTTAGTTGTAAAATGTATAAAGAAGAGAGAAACTGTTTTTGCTGGTGTGCTCGATTTGAGACTTGCCTGTCGCCTTGCACCACTTTGAGATCTCAAATAAACTTTGATTGTTTCTCCACCCCGGTATGTTTATTGGCGTGAAGCACTCCGGGCAACGAACCTCACTGTTGCTGTCCTCGGGCCCCTGTGCCGGCAACAGGAGTGTGTGTGTGTGTCTGTTTTTTCTCATATCTCTGCCTGTTTGTAGTCTGTCTTAGGTACTCCTGTGGCGCCATTACTGTAGGAGTTGAGCACCTCCCAATCTTTAAGGTCTTTATCCTCACACCACCACTGGGAGGCAGGGCAGGGCTGTAACCCCCATTGCAGGGGTGGGGAACTGAGGCACAGAGAAGGTAGGACTTCAGTGGGATTTAGGTGCCTAAACCCATGAGGATCTGGGCCCAAGTGACTGGCCCACCTGGCACTGGGAGCCTGCGGCACAGCAGGGCCTGGTTCCCACGGCAATCCCGGGGCTGACCCAATGACTGTTCAACGCCGGGCCCTTCCCCAGAGCAGTGCGAGGGACCCCGCCTGGGTGCGCGCCCCGCTCTCTCCCCGCAGCGGCCGCATGGGGGCAGCAGGGGGCAGTCTGAGCAAGGAATCTGGGCTTGCCCGTTGCTAGGCGACAGGGCGGGGCGGGACCCAGGCCCCGCCCCCAGGGCGTTCACTCACCACCGTACCCGCACATGCGCAGTAGCCCACAGGTACAGGCTTCCCCTGTTGCCGGACTCCGGAGCTGTGGCTCGGCCCGTGTCCGAGCTGCTCCGCGGGGCCATGGCCGGGTCCCAGGTGCTGGAGGGGGCCGAGAAGTTGCTTTCCAAGCCCCGCTTCCCCGACTGCAGCCTCCGGGGCAGGTGGGAGCCGGACCGATCCGCCGCGAGTTCCGCCCCCTCCGGCCGGGAAACAGTGGCCCGCGAGCGTCCCCGGGCCGGGTCTGCGCTCCCGCTCCGGCCCCCTTGCCCCTCCCCGACTCAGCGCCCTCACTTCCAGTGCCCCTCCCACCCCGGTGCCTGGAGCGGCCCGGCCCGGCGTGCCAGGACCAAGGTGGGAGCGGGGCTGGATCGGGACGCTGGGGGCACGCGAGCGAGCGGCGGAGCGAGCCCCGCTGGCCGGCGGGGACCCGAGCCGCCCCCGGCCCCTGGTTCCTGCTGGCCCGGCTGTGGGTCTGCCTGAGAGTCGCAGTGACTCCAGCCGTGCCCCGGGGAGGGGGACGATCGGGTGGGGTGTTCCCACCTGCTACA
>NW_027058930.1:0-2000 GCF_011386835.1 Chrysemys picta bellii | reverse complement strand
CTCAACAAGGAGCCGCACTTGGGTGCTGAATGGAGCTGAGCAAATCAGTGACTTTTCAGTTTGGGGGCCAGTTGGAGAAATACAAAAAAAATAAATATTGGTTCAGTTTGGCCTAAAACAAAATTGTTTTGGTTTTTCATTTCACGTTGTTTGTGGGTGTTTTTCAACCCTCCCCCCACTTTTTTTAAAGTTGCCTCAATTTCAAAATGAAAAGTGACAACATTTTGCTGTGGAATGGTCCAATCAGACTGGTTTGACTTTTAAAACAAAACATTCCCTTTTTGTGTGTGGCTGAAAGGATTTGCTGAATTTGAACCTGGTTTGGATGGCCTGAGAGATGCATTTTGAGGGAATTTGCTAGCTCTAGCATAGGACCTGCGAGGGAGCCAGGGGAGGGATCAGAATAGGCTGGTCTGATGGGTTAGATGATTTTACAGCGAGCTCTAAAGGGGAATGAGAGGAGATGTGGGGGGAGGGCAGAGTTAATGGGATGGGTGATCAAGGCCTGGAGCAGGTGGGCTGGAGAGGATGAGGGGAATTGTAGAGACATAGTAAAGGAAGGACTGTTCAGGAAGGACAGGCAGGGCAGAAAAGGGTGGGGAGTTGCATTGTAAGTAAGAGAGCAGTATGACTGCTCAGAATTCCGGTATGAAACTGCAGAAAAACCTGAGAGTCTCTGGATTAAGTTTAGAAGTGTGAGCAACAAGAGTGATGTCGTGGTGGGAGTCTGCTATAGACCAGCACACCAGGGGGATGAGGTGGATGAGGCTTTCTTCCGGCAACTAACAGAAGTTGCTGGATCGCAGGCCCTGGTTCTCATGGGAGACGTCAATCACCCTGATATCTGCTGGGAGAGCAATACAGCGGTGCACAGACAATCCAGGACGTTTTTGGGAAGTGTAGGGGAGAATTTTCTGGTGCAAGTGCTGGAGGAACAAACTAGGGGCAGAGCTCTTCTTGACCTGCTGTTCACAAACCGGGAAGAATTAGTAGGGAAGCAAAAATGGATGGGAACTTGGGAAGCAGTAACCATGAGATGGTCGAGTTCAGAATCCTGACACAAGGAAGAAAGGAGAGCAGCAGAATACGGACCCTAGACTTCAGAAAAGCAGACTTTGCCTCCCTCAGGGAACTGATGGGCAGGATCCCCTGGGAGAATAACATGAGGGGGAAAGGAGTCCAGGAGAGCTGGCTGTATTTTAAAGAATCCTTACTGAGGTTGCAGGAACAACACATCCCGATGCGTAGAAAGAATAGTAAATAACAGTGAAATCCTTGCTGATCTTAAACACAAAAAAGAAGCTTACAAGAAGTAGAAGATTGGACAAATGACCAGGAAGAAGTATAAAAATATTGCTCAGGGTATGTCTACACTACGAGAGTAGTTCGATTTTACTTAAATCGAATTTGTGGAACCGATATTACAAAGTTGAACGTGTGTATCCACACTAAGGACAGTAATTCGACTTTGTGAGTCCACACTAATGGGGCAAACGTTGACATTGGAAGCAGTGCACTGTAGGCAGCTATCCCACAGTTCCCGCAGTCCCCGCTGCCCATTGGAATTCTGGGTCGAGCCTCCAATGCCTGCTGGGGCAAAAAATGTGTCGAGGGTGGTTTTGGGTAACTGCCATCATTCAACCGTCACTCCCGCCCTCCCTCCCTGAAAGCGCAGGCGGGCAATCAGTTCGCGCACTTTTCTGGTGAGTGACAGCGCGGACGCCACAGCACTGTGAGCATGGAGCCCGCTGTGACCATCGCTGCAGTTATGGCCGTTGTCAACACCTCGCACCATATCATCCACCTTTTTCAGAGTCAGATGCTGAGAAATCGGGCGAGGAGGCTATGGCAGCGCGGTGAGGACATTAAGTCTGAGAGGGGTACAGACCTCTCACAAAGCATGGCACCCCGTGCTGTGAACATCATGGTGGCAATGGGTCATGTTGATGCTGTGGAACGGCGATTCTGGGCCCAGGAAACAAGCACGGACTGGTGGGACC
>NW_027058929.1:0-2000 GCF_011386835.1 Chrysemys picta bellii | reverse complement strand
GTGCTGGGCTGGATCTTCTGAACTGCGGGGGGGGGGGGGGCACAGAGTGGGAGCTGCGGCCAAGGAGAGCAGGAGCTCCTTCCCCATGGGGCAGAGTGTGGGGGTTTCAGGAGGAACAAGGCTCCAGTTCTGGCCATGCCATGGCTCTGGGGTGCGGGGTTTGGAGAAGGCTGTAAAATGGGCTCTGTGCTTGTCGGTTCTGGGCAGGATGCAGGGAAGGCGCTGCTGGCCCAGGGGAACCTGGCAGGCTGGGGAATCAGAGAAGACCAGCCTCTAGGGGTGGGATGAGACGTCTAAAAGCGTGCGGTGATGGGGAAGATACCAGGCTGGGATTCCAGGGGGGAGAGGGCATTTCCCAGCTGGGGGGAGGGGGTGCCCCTGCGGGGACATGCTCAGTGTAGGGGCGTCTGTGGGGGCAATGCAGTTAGGTTGGCCCCTCTCCTGCCTCAGCCTGGAGGGATGCCCTGCCGGGAGCGGGGCACCATGCTGACAAAGGAGGTGACCCTGCTCACATGGGGTCTCTCCTGGTCTGTGTAGTGATGGGGGGAGTGGGGGCTGGAAGACTGTTCTGGCCTCCAGCCAGCCAAGCCATTGCACAGCCGAACCGGGATGGGGTGGACTGGTTAGCAGTGCACAGAACGAAGTGGGGGAGGGTGACAGCTGTGTTAGGAATAGCTCAGCTGGGGGAGCCCTGAGCCGGGGGTCCCAGAGCACACGGAGCCCTCCAAGGGACAGGGAGGCTATGCCGGGGCAGGGCTGTTCCCTGGGGGCCTGTGTGCAAGGGGAGGGTCTGTGCTGCATGTAACCGTGGTGCTGGGGGCTTGGAGGCCGGAGTGGGGTGTTCTATCCTTTCCCTGGGGCTGGCGCTCACCGTTTGTAAGGCCAGGGCATCTTCAGGAGGATGCTGACCGCGGTCTTGGTGTGTTGTCTGGCCAGTAGGTGGAGAATGTCTCTCGTCCGCTCACTCAGCCGCCCCCCCCGGGGTGGGCTCAGTGTGTAGGAAAGAGCCGCCTGGAGATCCTGCACCTGCAGAGGCAAAGCAGGGACTGAGACCCTACCCCCGCTGTGGGTGGGTGGCAGGCAAGGGCCAGGAGGAACTGGGCAGGCTCAGAAACAAGGCAGCGGTCACATGGCCCAGCGGAGGCCATGGATAAACTCTCCTAGCGAGTGACTGAGCCGAGGGGGGTTCTGGGTTCGGTACCTTGAAACCCCCACCCGTGATCCAGCACCGTAGAACTAAGGGTCCAAATCCCGCTGCCCAGTGACACCCCACCCCCGGATATCCCGGCTGTACCTCCCCTTGTGACAACATGCCTGGGCTGCTTCAGCACCAGAGTGGGGTCTAAGCGTCTGGGATGCATTTCCATCCTGTACGTCAGTCCATGCCCACTGGGCAAAGAGTCAGTGGACACGGGGGACCCCACCGCAGGCTCTGTTCCTCCAGCTGGGGGATGGGTCTGGAGATAGGGCACATTTCCCAGGGAGTGAGCTGGGCAAGCCAGACTCCTGGGATCAAAGCCTGAAAACCATTACAGGGCCGTGCCCAGCGGCCCCCTTGCAGATAGGGCATGGATGGGTCCCATTGATCAATGATGGTGAGAAGGGATGTCTCCCCTCCACATCCTCCCTCGTGCCCCAGGAATTCTAGGCACGGGGCAAGATGGAGCTGCCCGAGATGTCAGCATGGTGCCTCCAATGGCCAGCCATTACTTGGCCCTGCAGCTCTGATTCTTGCTCTCTCAGCACCGCCTCCATGACGCCCGCCAGCTGGTCTGCACACTCCTCCTTCTCCAGCAGGCCCACCAGCAGGGTGAAACTGAAGGGCATGAGGTCACTCGATTGCAGGTGCTTCGCGATGAGCTGCAGGGAAAGGCACAGGCCGAGTGTGAGCAGCGAGCCCCGGCCCGGGGAGGTGGGTTTGCTCTTCGGGGAACGGGGACAGAGGCACTGGCAGCCTGTGCCCAGGGCTATGTGAGTGGGCACTGGAGCCCATACCCAGG
>NW_027058928.1:0-2000 GCF_011386835.1 Chrysemys picta bellii | reverse complement strand
GCTTTCAAATCTTGGTGGGGGAAAGGCTTTTGTTTGTGCTCTTTGTTTTGAGGGTTGTTCGCTCTTGGGACTGAGAGGGACCAGACATCAATCCAGGCTCTCCAAATCTTTCTGAACAAGTCTCACATATTTCAATCTTGTAAGTAAACAGCCAGGCATTTAGAGAACATAATTCTTATTTGTTTTAAATTGTTCTGTGTAGTGCACTCCGCATAGAGCGCCACTACAGTGTGCTTTGGTTGTTGGATTTAATTTTCTCTACTTCATTCCCGTTGAATGTATGGAATTGTGTGTGTGTGTGTGTGTGTGTGTGTGTGTGTGTGTGTGTGTGTGTGTGTTCAATTTTGAGGAGAATGGTTCTGTGGTTATGGCAGAGTATCAGGTATCAGGAATGTTGACTCTCTGTGTAAACCCTGTCTCTCACCCTTATCGTTCCCCCGATCATTCCCAGTTTCCCCCTTAGTAGCTCACTATTATTTGATGTGTTGCTTTGAGAGCCACATATTGAAGGTGCAAAGGGTATGCAAAATATGATATTTGTTATTGCTCACTTTTATTTCAACTCTGTCATTTCACTTTCATGCCCGTTATTAGGAAGTTCCTTGTCAACAAGTAACCTTGAAGTAAAACATCTGTGGAAAACGTCTCTTCTAACATTGTAGGATCTTCATTCTTGTAAAAATCTTTATTGCAAGGTCATAAGACAAAGATCTCAACCGGTGTAAATCTATAGATCTTTTTATACCCATGGAGCTGTTAAGATTTACACCAGCAAAGGTACTGACCCTAGGTCTTACTTTTGTATGTTGAGAGAAACCAATGTATTTTGGATGTTGTGATGAGAAAGACAGGAATGATTTAAGTTGTTTTCTAATATCTAGGGAAGAATAGCATTTTTTAGTACACAGATGGCCCAAATCCCCCATTGTTTTCACCATTTATCGAGCTTCTCATTCTTCAAAGGGCTTCAAACATATTGAGCTCAGCAGCATCAGTTTACTCATGTGAGTAGTCCTCACTTTTGTGAGTTGTAACAGCAGTGGAAATACTTGAATTTCTAAAACAATTCTTGTGATTAAGATCTGAATGAGATCTTAAGAATAACATTCTCAGAGGCAAAAGAAAGAAAGAAAGAAAGAAAGAAAGAAAGAAAGAAAGAAAGAAAGAAAGAAAGAAAGAAAGAAAGAAAGGAAGATTGATCCCTTTTTGGATTTTTATGTAAACTGAAAAAAAATGTGTTTGAAGAGGAAGAATAAAACTCCTGATGCTGGAAACTGGTATTCCTCCATTGCTAGTTGAAACTGATGTAGCTTCTTTAGGGCTGGTCTACACTAGGGGTTGGGGTTGATGTAAGATACGCAACTTCAGCTATGGGAATGGAGAAGCTGAAGTTGACGTATCTTATTTCGACTTACCTCCCATCCTCATGGTGCGAGATCGATGGCCGTGGCTCCCCCGTCGACTCCGCTACAGCCGCTCTCCTTGGTGGAGTTCCAGAGACGACGGGAGTGCGTTCGGGGATTGATATATCACGTCTAGACGAGACACGATATATCGATCCCTGATAGATCGATCGGTTCCCGCCGCTCCGGTGGGTAGTCTGGACGTACCCTTAGAGTGAATTTATCAGATCCCCGTCTGTTGTAAATAAGCTGTATTTCTACTGCTCTCAAAGTGGTCAGATTTCCAGCTGATGTACATTGACATAGCTTGATTGACAGCAATGTGCCTACACCAGTTTATGCCTGATGATGATTGGACCCAGCTACATACTTCTATATAGAATTGCAGCAGGTTTTAGTCTCAAGAGGAAACCAGTATGAATTATTTGATTCACATCCACAGGTTTCCTATTCCTCAGATTCAGTCTCTTTCTTTGCCACCCGTACAGATGATCTATTCTGAGAGTGACCCAGGAGAGAACCAGACCATATCTGAAGTATTCATCCTGGTGGGGTTTTCAAACCTTAACAAGCTGCAAATCGTTCTGTTTCTGGTGC
>NW_027058927.1:0-2000 GCF_011386835.1 Chrysemys picta bellii | reverse complement strand
AAGAAAGTGCTGGGGCACTGTGGTAAGCAGCCTGACAGGAGCAGGTCCACTGCTGAGCCTCTCACCCAACTCCTTGCAGCACAGGGCCACGTGGTGCCTGGCTCAGGCTCAGGGGGTCAGCATGGACCAAGAGACAATAGTGCCCCCCCGAAGTGAGACCACACCCAGCTCTTTGCATCATGTCATCCCTTGGATCTACGCTGGAGCACTGGGGTTAGTACTGACCCACAGAGGAGAATGTCCCTTAATGAGTCCTCCATCCTCTTCTCTGCAGCACAGTGACCCCTATTGCTGAACTGGGACATTAGGATCAATCAACCTGAGAAAATCCTACAGAGTCCATCCCTGCATCTCAGCGGCCCCTAGTGCCATGCTGGGGCACTGCTAGCAGCACTGACTAAGGGGGAAGAGTGCCTCAAATTGAGCATCCCACCCCACTCCTAGTAGCACAGCCCCCACTACGGCCATGCTGGAGTAATGGGGTCAGCACTGTCTAAGAAATGAGAGTGTTCCCAGCTGAGCCCATCACCCCATTCTCTGCAGCACACTACCCCCTAGCACTGCTCAGCTTCCACATACAGTTTTTTTTAATGCTCCTGGGAAATAGCCCTGATTCTGGTCACACTGCAAACTTACTGGAGTAAAAGGGAATAGTCCTGCTGACTTTGTTGGGCTTTGGATTTGTCCTCTAGGAGGGAAATGGGCCCTATGGTTGGGGCAGTGGAGTCTAAGACTGAGGACTCCTGGGTTCTGTTCCCAGCTCCGGTAGGGGAGTGGGGTCTAATATTTAGAGCAGTTGGGACTGGAAGTCTGAGCTCCTGGGTTCTAATCGTGGCTCTGAGACCGGAGTGGGGCTCACAATCTGAGCCTTGGGTGTTGTTCCTGGCTCTTTGTGTTGTTTTTGAACAAGTAATTCTTCCTCATCATGTCTCTAGACAAAAAGTGTCGCACGCTTTACCACAATTAGTAAATCCCATTATGATTTTCATCTAGAAAACACACATAATGATGATAATGATGATGATGATGATGATACAACTGCCTATGAAATGATTGCCCTCGTGAATTTTGTTTTGTTGCAGGTTGAGGCAGAATTGTTCTTCCTCTGAGGAATATTACAAGAAATTTTCTTCAGGGAGTAGGTCCCAGAAGACAGTGAATGAAATAAAAACACCTCTCTTTCCTTCAACACACTTAGCGTCTGCAGCTGGGAGAGGGAACTACTCTTTTTAAACAAGGTAGGCTATGGATGAATAACTTAAGCCCCCAACCATTCTCCAACTGAAGTCCATGGACATTGTGCCCCAATCTGCAATGGGAACAAGATCATGTCATGGGTTTCTTCATTTGAATTTTCCATACATTGGCAGAGAATAGTAGTGTGTGTCTGAGCACATGGATTTTGTCTGTGTTCATATCTATCTATCTATCTATCTATCTATCTATCTATCTATCTATCTATCATGGTAAATTGCCGGCACTACTATGATGGGTCTCGTGCTTTCTCTTCTTGGCGCCGTTTCTTGCCCCTGAACCAGGATATTAACTGCCCCACTACTGTCCTAGAGGAGGGGAGTGGAGAGGGAGGGATCCCAGCCCGCCCTCTACTCCGGGTCACAGCCCATGGGCTCTAGGGATAGTGTTAAACCACTTGAACTAGCAGTTCCTTCTCCTGGGCTACTTCCCTCCCCTGCCCTTCAGCTTGTGTGTGTGTGTGTGGGGGGCTTCCTGCCCTCACTCTGCACAAGCCAGGTCTTGGTCTTCTTAGCCCACCGCAGCACTTCTCCAAACTTTCCTCTGCTTCCCTTAAAACTGCTCTCTGCTCCAACACCAATCCACTCTGTTTCTACTCCTTCAAACTGTTCTCTGCTCCAACATCAATCCTCTCTGCTCTAACACCAATCCTCTCTGCTCCAACTCCTTTCCCTGTCTGATTGAAGCAGGGTTTTTTTATCAGGTGACTAACTTCAGATGCTCTAACTGGCTTCAGGTGCTCTAAT
>NW_027058926.1:0-2000 GCF_011386835.1 Chrysemys picta bellii | reverse complement strand
AATGCACATTCTACCACCATTCTGCAGTTGCTCAGCCTGTAGTTGAACAGCTCCTGACTCCTGGCCAGGCTGCCTGTGTATGGCTTCATGAGCCATGGCATTAAAGGGTAGGCTGGGTCCCCAAGAATAACTATTGGCATTTCAACATCCCCAACGGTTATTTTCTGGTCCGGAAAGTAAGTCCCTTGCTGCAGCCCTTTAAACAGAGTAGTGTTCCTGAAGACGCGAGCATCATGAACCCTTCCCGAACAGGCCACATTGATGTTGGTGTAACGTCCCTTGTGATCCACAAGTGCTTGCAGCACCATTGAAAATTACCTCTTGCGGTTTATGTACTGGGTACCCTAGTGGTACCCTAGTGCTCCGGTGACAAGATAGGGATATGGGTTCCATCTATTGCCCCACCACAGTTAGGGAATCCCATTGCAGCAAAGCCATCCACTATGGCCTGCACATTTCCCAGAGTCACTACCTTTCGTAGCAGCACCTGAGTGATTGCTTTGGCTACTTGCATCACAGCAGCCCCCACAGTAGATTTGCCCACTCGAAATTGATTCCCGAGTGGCCGGTAGCTGTCTGGCGTTGCAAGCTTCCACAGGGCTATCACCACTCGCTTCTCAACTGTGAGGGCTGCTCTCATCTTGGTATTCTGGGGCTTCAGGGCAGGGGACAGCAAGTCACAAAGTTCCATGACAGTGCCCTTACGCATGCGAAAGTTCCGCAGCCACTGGGAATCATCCCACACCTGAAACACTATGCGGTCCCACCAGTCTGTGCTTGTTTCCCTTGCCCAGAATTTGCGTTCCATGGATAGAACCTGCCCCATTAACAACATGATCTCCAAAGCATCGGGGCCCGCTATTTGAAAAATTCTGTGCCCGTGTCCATGTCCATGTTCTCATCACGCTTGTCGCTGTGCTGCCGCCGCCGCTGCCTCCTCGCCTCATTTTTCTGGTCCTGGCTCAGCATAAACTCCACAAGAACGCGCAAGGTGTTTACAATGTTCATGACTGCTGTCTTGAGCTGAGCAGGTTCCATGCTTACCGTGGTATGGAGTCTGCAGTGTTCACCCAGGAAAAAAGGCACGAAATGGTTGTCTGCCATCCGTTGCTTTCATGCAGGGAGGGAGGGAGGGGTGAGGCTGTACCCAGAACCACCTGCGACAATGTTTTTTGTCCCATCAGGCACTGGGATCTCAACCCAGAATTCCAATGGGCAGGGGAGACTGCGGGAACTATGGGATAGCTATGGGATAGCTACCTACAGTGCAACGCTCCAGAAATCGACGCTAGCCCCTGAACATGGACGCACACCGCTGAATTAATGTGCTTAGTGTGGACGCATACATTTCGACTTTATACAACCTGTTTCCCAAATTCGAATTATATAAATTCGGATTAATCCCTTAGTGTAGACATACCCTTATAGTTAGAAAGCGTTCCTAATATCTAATCTAAATCTCCCTTGCTGCAGATTTAGCCTATTACTACTTCTCCTGCCTTTGGTGGACATGGTTATGCTTCTACCTAAGGACTGTTCAACCTCTGTGAATAGAAGAATCAAAATCCAAGTAACTGCTTCTGATCACCAACTCCTTCCGTTCCAACCCATTGACTTTATCGTGGTCGGTAGCTTTGGCACAGCTTTCTTTCTCTTCTCTTTAGGTCATTCCAAATGAAACTGTTCAATGGCAGGTGCATAATTGATGCTTCCTTTTATTAGTACATAGAGGCTGAAATATATTTCTGTTAAAAATCTGAAGAATGACATTCACAGAGTGTTAAATGATTGACACTCCAAATGGAACTCAGCACAGCAATTATTTGCCTATGCTAAGATTTATCGCTTTCTTTTGTAGTAATGCTGTCAATTGTGTACCTCCCACCCATGGAAAATCTTACTTCCTGAAGGAAGCATTTTAGTAGCCTGTAACTTCTTGTGAAAAGATGCAATACTCTATAGGAAGCAGATGAAATATAGGTAGATTAGAATAACCAGAT
>NW_027058925.1:0-2000 GCF_011386835.1 Chrysemys picta bellii | reverse complement strand
GTACCGGTAATTGTTTCCTCAAATTGTTTCCACAGTCTCTATCGCTTTTAACAGAAAACAAAATTACCAAGGTACCAAATTTAACCTTAAACTGACAATGTCCACTACTAACAGTAAATTAATGCAAAAAGCTAGGTTAATGCAACAGTTAAGTATCTACATCAGAAAATGTCTAGCTAAAGTTGTATGTTCATCATAGCATCTTGTAATTTTTTCTTCATTCTTGCATGCTTACATTACTTTTGTTGTCATAATTGACCATTATATCTTTGTTGACTTAGGTCCACATGGAGCTCCTTGTAGGATCAGGGTCTCAGACTTTTTATATGATCAGGAACATCTCTAAACTAGGTATTTTAATAACTTTATCAGACTACCACAGAAACACACAATGAGCTGTACTAAAAATGTTAGTAAGTATAAAAATAAAAAAGTAATAAAATTAATAAAATAAAACATTTATGATTTTTGTTTTACCATGTTACTTATGTAAAATGGTCATGGTGTATACGTCATGTACCCTAGTTTCAAAGGGTCTTAATAAAATTAAAATATTATATTCTCCTAGTGTTTGATGCATTGACTTTATTGCTGACAGTTTCTATAATAAGTGAGAACGTGTTTATAGGGTTAGAATGAAATCTGTTCTGAATGGCAGAAATTCTCCTGGTACTTTTTCACAATGGTTTAGCATACTGTGTCTAAGAGAGAGTTATTTTAGTCCACATGCAAAGTTATCTGTAATTTTTCAAGTAAATCATACCAGTAGCAGCCTTAACTGAATTGCCTTACTTCTATTTGTCTCAAAACCTTTAAAAAAAAATAAAAAAAAATTGGTCCCTGAGTGCTCCTATTATAAGTACCTACATGCCAAGTAGGTCCAGCGGTTAGGGTTCTAGCCTAGGACTTTGGGAAACCTGGGTTCAAGACCCTGCTCTGCACAGATTTCCTGTGGGAGTTTAACTAAGGGCTAGCCTACACTAGAAGTGCTGTAGCTCATCTCGTGAAGATGTTCTATGCCGACAGCATAATAAATCCACCTGCGAGAGAGGTGGTAGCAGCTCGACCACCGACATAGCCCTGTCCGTACCAGTGCTTAGGTTGATGTAATTTATGTTGGTCAGAGGGGTGGCTTATTCACACCCCTGAGCAACGCAAGTTATACCGAAATTAAGTGATAGCGTAGACCTAGCCTTAATCTCTATGCCATGGTTCCCCATCTGTAAAACAGGGATAATACTTCTGTACCTCACAGGTGTCTCAAAGATAAATACACTGAAGATTGTGAGGTGCTCAAATATTATCATAATGAAAGCCATATAAGTATCTTAGATTAAAAAATCTATTAGATACATTTTTAAATTTGAGACATAAAATCTATCCAAAAGTTTATTTCAAGTCTAGAAACTTCTTCACTCTCTGAAACCGGAGGTGTCCGAGAACCCACCATACCTATTACAGTTGACAGTAATTTATGGCTGTGAAAGTAATAAAAGACTTGAAGGGGGATTTTTAAAATCACATCTTCAATTTCAGCCTTGCCCTTCAGCACAGTTGTAATTTGAGATATACTATACCCCTAACATTCCAGGTGAATTGAAGTTTTATGTGAACAGTTCCCATGCTTAATCTGTTTTGTCTAGTCTCACTGTTGATATTCCATCCCCTAACTAGAAATTTAATCAGGTACAAACATTTAACTATCAAACGATTTAAAGATACAGACAAATGCAGACTTTCCACATTTTCCAGTCCAGAAAAAAAATATTTTATGGCAAAAATAAATTAAAGTTTTTGATACAGTAAAGAGATGCAAAGTTAAATGTGACATTACCATGGAATCCCTAGAGAAGTTTTTAAGGGTGAAAAGGATCTTTTAATTATGTTGGTGTCATGAGATTCTATGTACGTTGGATTTATAGCTTGAGTACACACAATTCTAAATGCAAAGAGGTTCAAATAGCTCCATGTCCATCTTTCTGAAAGTATTGTTTTTTAAA
>NW_027058924.1:0-2000 GCF_011386835.1 Chrysemys picta bellii | reverse complement strand
TGTCAAGTGATTCCTTTCCATACATATTTGTTAACTATCTCCCGGAGTGAAGAGAGGCTTAATAGGGTAAAGCACTTTGATATCTTAGAGGAAAAGCACTACAAAAATCCAGAGTATGACAATCTATTAAAATGCTCCAACGCTACATACACTGTTGAAAACAATGTTACTATATCTTGGCTCATGTACAATGATAGCCAAATTGTTTCCTAGGATATTAAAATGAAAGTATAATACATATTTATGGATTATGAGTAATAAGCTTTCTATATATATTAGTTTTAAACACTATATCACAAATTTGAATAAAAAACTTCCCAAGTTAGTAACTGCCTGAGTATTACTCAGCAACATCAGTGGTTGCCCGAAGGTGCAGGGCAAGGGGCCTAGGCAAGCCCCCTCCCAACAGAAACAGGACCATATTTTTGCAGCCCAGGAGGCCCAAGTACATCAGCAGATCCAGCCAGTACTGCCAACTCCAAGCATTTTTAAAAACATCATGGGATCATCTTAAAAATTATATTTTTTTCAAAACCTGGGGGTTCATTTATTTGCTTTCTGATACCTGAGCCCTTAGAATACACTCAAGTCATATTTTTAAGTTTTTCTTCTATGAATGAGGACTAGAAACTTACTTTTAAAAAAAGTAAAGCAGACTTTCACCAAATCATATGCTTCCAGCACCTGGAGCTTTAAGAAGAGTACCAACTTTTGCAAAAATTGCAATAATAAAATTGAGAGAGTTGGCAGCACTAAGAATCTGAGCTATTATTTGGGATTGGTGGACTGGCTGTTGGGATAGGATTACCATACGTCCTCTTTTTCCCGGACATGTCCGGCTTTTCGGCACTCAAACCCCTGTCCGGGGGGAATTGCCAAAAAGCCGAACATGTCCGGGAAAATGGCGGCTCTGCTCCTCCCCTGACTCTTCGGCTCTGTTTAAGAGCCGAGCTGCCCGAGCGCTATGGGCTTCAGGCAGCCCCCTTGCCTCCGGACCCCAGCCGCCGGCCGGGCACTTCCCCTCCCGCCAGCCGGGCACTTCCCCTCCCGGGCTCCAGCTGCGCTGGGGAAGCGCCAGCCGGGGGCGCAGGGTCTGGGGGCTGCCCGGCAAACCGTGAAGCCGGTAGCGCTCGGGCAGCCCTTTCCGCGTGGCTGGGAGTAGAAGGGAGGAGGGGGCGGAGTCAGGGCGGGGAAGGGGCGGAGTTGGGGCGGGGCTGCGGAAATGGGCGGGGCCCGTGGAGAGTCCTCTTTTTTTATTTATTAGATATGGTAACCCTATGTTGGGAGAGATAAAGTATGGTAACAGGCCCCTCTCTGGAGGGGTGAAAGTAAGGTGGTACAGGGCGGTACGGCACACCGGTAAAAAGTGGCCGCCAGCACCGGCCTGTACCCAGCTGACTTTAAAGCGTTGCGGTGGCAGTGCTTTAAGGACCCTGCTTAAACTGCTGCCGTAGCAGTGCTTCAATGTCATTGCCCTGTTAGCCCCCCCCCCCCCGGGACGCCAATGGGGGAGGGCAAAAGGAGCAGCTGCCCCGGGGCTGGCGATTTAAAAGAGCCCGGGGCTCTGGCCGCCGCTGCTGCTACTGGGGCAGTGGCCGGAGCCCTGGGCCCTTTAAATCGCTACTGGAGCCCTGCGTGGCATGGGCCAGGCAACATGGAAGGACTGGCTGGGGGACACTGATCCCCAGACCTGCCCCTCCCACCCGAGACCCTGCCTCTTCCGGGGCCAGAGCTGGCCCCCCGTACTGGTAAGTCTTCGACTTTACTTTCACCCCTGCCTCTCTGTCATCTTCACACCATTGGACTACTGGAAAAATCAGACTATATGCTTTACAAGTGATCGGTCACTCTGTCCTCTTACGCTTGCAGGGATCAAGCCCCTGAACTGTGCAGAGAGAATCGCCTAGCAGACTAATGCCTAAGTGGGTCAGGCATTGTGGGGGATCTCCCTTCCCCCGCAGTTCATGTACTCCAAAAATTATGGCACTGAAGTATGGTTC
>NW_027058923.1:0-2000 GCF_011386835.1 Chrysemys picta bellii | reverse complement strand
CAGAAACTTGTTTAAAATATTTAAGTAAAACCCCTCTCTCTGTGTTATGTTCTTGAAAGGCAAAGAATAAGGTTATAATCGGGTTTCAAATCCTGAGGAATTTAGGAGCAAGAGAGCTGGAAATGTGAATTTGAGTCTTAAAAAAAAAAAAAAAAAAAAACCTCTGTGGAAAGCATTGCACCATAACGAAGCTTAAAATTGTAATATTTGCTATAAAACATTTGTTTCTATTTCTTCAGTGTGGACTGTATTTGATAGCAATTTAATACTTCTAATGTAGCATTAACCTGTAACAGAAATTTGATCTAAAAATCTTCAGTACAAATTTTTCCAACAAATATTTTAAAATTATTTTCAATTACTTTCCTAAGAGAACTCATCGGTGTATAACACATACAAAAGCACAAATGTAGTGGTTACAGGAAGGAGGTGGTTGATAAAGAGATGCTGTCCGAGGTCCCTTTGCTTCACTAACATCTTGAAAAACCCTCAGAAGTCTGGCGAGAAAGTTATCATGATTTTTAGTTATTTACGGTGAGATTTTCAAAGCTCTTTGCATTTGCCTAACTGTGCTCCCATTGGCTTGAATGAAAGCAGAGTAAGGTCAAAAGCTAAGCACTTTTGAAAGTCCCAACCACTGGGCCACCTGAATAACTGCTATAATTTATTAATATCTCTTAGCCCTGGTCTACACTTCGGGATTAGGTCAAATTTAGCTGCGTTAGGTCTATTTTAAAATGAATGCATCTACACAACCAACCCTGTTCCGTCGACCTAAAGGGCTCTTAAAATTGACTTCTGTACTCCCCTCTCCCCGGCAAGGGGAGTAGCGCTAAAATCGACCTTGCTGGGTCGAATTTGGGTAGTGCAGATGCAATTTGACGGCATTGGCCTCCGGGAGCTATCCCAGAGTGCTCCAATGTGACCACTCTGGACAGCACTTTGAACTCCGATGCATTAGCCAGGTACACAGAAAAAGCCCCGGGAAATTTCGAATTTCATTTCCTGTTTGGTCAGTGTGGTGAGCTCAGCAGCACAGGTGACCATGCTGTCCCCCCAAACCAGCTCCAGCATGGACTGAAAGGGAGACCCTGGATCTGATTGCTGTATGGGGAGAAGAATCTGTGCAGGCTGAACTCCAATCAAAAAGAAGAAATGCTAATATATATGCCAAAATCGCACAGGGCATGGTGGAGAGAGGCTACAACAGGGACACACAGCAGTGCCGCGTGAAAGTTAAGGAGCTCAGGCAAGCCTACCAAAAGACAAAGGAGGCAAATGGTCGCTCCAGGTCAGAGCCCCATACATCCCGCTTCTATGATCAGCTGCATGGCATTCTAGGGGGGACCCTACCACTACCCCATCACTGTCTGTGGACACCTGCAAGGGGAGAGTCTCATGCAACAGGGAGAAGGAGGAGGAGGAGAATGAACAGCAGGCAAGCAGTGAATCCGTTCTCCCCGGCAGCCAGGACCCTTTCATCACCCTGGAGCCAGTATCCTCCCAAGGCGGGATCCCCGACCCTGAAGCCGGAGAAGGTACCTCTGGTGAGTGCATATTTCTAACTACAGTACAGGGTTTAAAAGCAATTGTGTTTAACGTTTGATTTGCCCTGAAGAATTGGGATGCATTCGCGGCCAGTACATCGACTGGAAAAGTCTGTTAACGTGTCTGGGGATGGAGCGGGAATCCTCCAGGGACATCTCCATGAAGCTCTCCTGGAGGTACTCTGAAAGCCTTTGCAGAAGGTTTATGGGGAGGGCTGCCTTATTTCGTCTTTCACGGTAGGACACTTTACCATGCCAAGCCAGTAGCAAGTAGTCTGGAATCATTGCAGCACAAAGCATGGCAGTGAGTGGTCCTGGGTTTTGGTCGCATTCAAGCAACATTTGGTTTATATCTTTCTGTGTTAGCCTCAAGAGAGTGATATCATTCATGGTCACCTGGTTGAAATAGGGGAATTTTTGTAAGGGAACAGTAAAAGGACCCCGTTCATGCTG
>NW_027058922.1:0-2000 GCF_011386835.1 Chrysemys picta bellii | reverse complement strand
GCCTTTCAGGCATTGATACCCAAGCTAGTGTGCCAGCATGGAACCTTCAAAGAGCTGCGAAATTGGGCCAACTAATCTACCAATGAGCACTCCACTCATGTCCAGTCTCCTTCATCCAGAGTCATTACACCCCATAGAACTATTGCATGAAAAATAACTTGAGAGAAAGGGGGGTGGGATTGGTGAAATTGCATCTGATGTCACAATGGTCCCAATTAAAAGTTACCTGACCGGTTGAACTGACCCTGTGTGTAGTCTATATAACAATTAGATTAAAAAATCCTTAAAATAGCTTAATTGCAACCTAATTTCTTGCAATATAGCCTACACACAAGTTTTCAATTAATTTTAACTATATAAAATATTTGAAGAGTTTGTGTTAAGATCATTTGGGACATAGAAGAGAGTGATACAAATGCTAAATTTCTTAAGGGTCCCAGTTTTCAATTAATTTAACTAATTAATTTATTTTCTTGTAATTCTCAGAAAATTCATTCTGTGCTCAAAAGGAAAGTACTGTAAGTTTGAGCAGGCAGGATAATGCTGTGTTTTCCATACATAAAAGACGTTGAATCCTTATTTGAGTCTAAAGCTCAACCTGAATTATGCTGGCCATACTAGTACCTTCATGATAACTGAACAAATGAACCATTAACACCAGTTTAGCTTAGATCAAAATTGTACTGTTTGCTTAGTTAATAAAGCTCTTGAAAGATCGATTTTTTTCTTCCAACTCAGATCAGTAACAACTGAAGAAGAGAGACTGTAAAAAGTAGAAGATTCAAAGAAAAAATGAAATCATCTATATATATTATGCAAGTTACAGTCTTACAGTGTTAATATGAGTGTCATAGCCGATCTGATTTTTCTAATACATGGCCTGGATAGGGAAACACGACTTTTCCCAAAGCAGTGCTAATCATTTCTACTCAGTTGGATAATTATTGATTTTAATTGATTCGGCTGATGTGACCCTTTATATGTTCCACTGCACTGCGGTGGGCTGCTAGATTGAGCCCACTAAGGCCTTTTGAAGTGATGAATACATTTTTTTTTAATGTAGAGTTTATTTGGAATGATTTATCCCAAACTCAAGTGCATTATGATGAACAAGGTGGAATTCCCATTTTTACTGAAATGCAGCTAGGCTTGTAGACATTCTACTGTGGACTTAATCATCCACTTGTATGTCATCCTTTGTCCATTAAACTTTGTTATATTTACAGTACATTCTATTAATAGCCTCAGGTAAAGATGGACTGAGAAGTCGAAATGATAAGAGCTGGAGGCCAAGACCTCTGGGAAACCCTTGCTCAGAGGTTTAGCCGTTACTTGGAAAGGCAGAAGATACCATCTAACTGGAAGGAGTCCAACACCATTCTGCTGTGCAAGAAGGGATCGTGAAGATCTAAAGAACTTTTGTCCAATATGCCTGCTCTCACATGTCTACAAGCTGTTCACCAAAATAATAACAAACCGACTCTCACAGAGTCTGGACGAGCAACAGCCCAGAGAACAGGCAGGTTTTCGGAGGAATTTCAGCACATGGACCATATTTTCACTATATTCCCTTTATGTATTGCCTTTGTCGACTATGAAAAAGCGTTGGACAGCATAGAGATCAATAGAGTGTTGAATTCTCTTGCAGAGCAGGGCATCGACACAAACGATATCAAACTATTAAAGGAAGCAAATTGACGGCACAACTGATACAACCTTATTTGATACTCCCCATCCCAGTTAAGAACAGTGTGAAACAAGGCGACATGGTTTCACCGAAACTCTTCACAGCCTGCCTCAAAATAGTAATGAGGCAGATGAATTGGAAGGGTGGAATCAACATCAACAGAGAGCACTTTTACCATCTTGGATTCATGGGCTATATTGTGTTGATTGCCAAAAATGCTATCAAAACTACAGAAAATGCTGCGAGAACTCAACACAAAAAGCAGCCAAGTCGGACTGAAAATTAACCGCTCCAAAACAAAATGTATACGATC
>NW_027058921.1:0-2000 GCF_011386835.1 Chrysemys picta bellii | reverse complement strand
TGATACATTGCAAAAAGCCCAAATAACAATGAAGGGAGAACAAATAGAAGTTGAGCAATATGTCTATTTGGGCCAAGGAATTAACATGCGCCATGATCAGGAAGCTGAACTCTCGCGAAGAAAGAACGCACATTGGTGTGCATTCAGTTCTATCAAGGATGTCCTCCAAGGAAAAATCAATAAGGCAACACGTGCCAGCCTCTTCAGCTAAACAGTACAGTACTCCTCACTTAAAGTCATCCCTGTTAACGGTGTTTCATTGTTATGTTGCTGATCAATTACAGAACACGCTCGTTTAAAGTTGTGCAATTGTTAGTGGGGGAATGGTCCCGCTATTGTGGGGAACTTTCCTGGCTTCTGCACTACCCCGGTGAAGTGGGCTAGCGAAAGGATCTGAGTCCTCGCTCTCACTCCCTTTACCCAGAGGCCTCCCTGCCCTTGAGGGCTCCCCTTCCACTCTCCTGTCTGGCAGAGTCCTCGTAACCCCAACAAGGCTGGGCCCAGGATTGCTGTGCCCAGGATTCCTGGGGGCTCAACCCCCAACCCTGCTGTGGTCACCTAGGACAGGGGCTAGGGTGTCCCCACTCCGGGGTACCCTCTCTGCACTGGGCACCTCCCTGACCCACTGATTATTCCATACAATTTAAAGCAAATACAAGTTGTTTAATTAACAATTAATCTAAAGAAAAGAACAAGGAAAAATGGGAAAGGTTAAAGGAAAACACATCACCCTGCTCTGTGGCAGGGAACATCACAAACAGTGTCTCTGGACATCAGGGCACTTCGCAGTCTGTTCCTTGTAGGTCCCAGATTTCCTTCTCAGGCCCTGGCTGTGCTGCAGGTATGCTGCAGGTTGGACACTTGCAATGGTGGTGGCCACACACCTCCGTGCTTTGAGTGATGGGACCCTTCTTCCCAGCGTCAGCCCCCCGTCAGGTTAAGGTCCCCCGCCCGGTCTGGCCTACAAGGACCCTTGGCTAGGGGTGTCTTTCTGTGCTGGGCCCTTTGCCCGAGGTCCCCCTTTGGCTGGTCCCAGTTGCTCACCACACCTGGCTCTGTGGCTGCAGCTCTGCTCCCAGCACAGGATCTGCTCTCCCTGCGCTGCGTCTCTGGCTCTGTGGCTGCAGCTCTGCTCCCAGCACAGGATCTGCTCTCCCTGGGCTGCGTCTCTGGCTCTGTGGCTGCGCCTCTGGCCCCTCTGGATCTGGCACGGTTCTGCTCTCCAGCTCAGCTTGGGCCCCTGCTTTTTCCTTAGCTCGGCCCCACTCAGTCTGACCCAGGCAATTCCAACTCACACGGAGGACGGGACCCACCCTGGCCTCCTGTCATGCTGATTAGCCTGCCTGCCCTGTCAATCAGGCTGATCTGGAGCATTGGCCTTTCGCCATTGTTCCTGGGGACTGTCAGTCTCAGGGTCCTGATTTCCCATCGACCCCTCCCCTTTTAGTGCTGGGAGCTAGCCAACCAAAACACCCCCACTGAATGTTAGTAAGGGGCAACGGTCCCCTTACACAATGCTGCCTTATGTCATAACAGATAGTTAAGGGTTAATGCCTCTTTTACCTGTAAAGGGTTAAGAAGTTCACCTAGTCTAGCTAACACCTGACCAGAGGAACCAATGGGGGAATAAGATGTTTCAAAAGGAAGGAGGGAAGTTTCCTTTGTTTAGTTTCAGTTTAAGTTTTGACCGGAGTGGGCAAGCTCCAGAATTCAGCCTCTTATCAAGTAGTGAGTATTAGTGAAGGAAATAAATAGGTTTATGTTTATTTTCTTTGTAACTGGTCTTGGGCATTAGGGAATAATCAAATTGTGTATTTTTTGTGTAACTAAGTTTTTGCCCAGGGGAACATCCTCTGTGATTTGAAGCTGTTGTCTGTGAGAGTAGCTGGTATGCTAATCTCTCCCAGAGGGTTTTCTTTTACCTTTCTTTTCTTTAAGTAAAAGCCTTCTTTTTAAGAACCTGCTTGATTTTTCCTTGTTTTAAGATCCAAGGGGGTTGG
>NW_027058920.1:0-2000 GCF_011386835.1 Chrysemys picta bellii | reverse complement strand
CAGGGATTCTCCCAGTGACGGGAGCGGACGGGCTCCGATGGCTCCTCCTCGTAGCGTGCCCGGGGTAGCTCGGGCCAGCTAGGGTCCAGGCCACGGTCTTTGGCGGTCTCCTGGCCGGGAGCTCGCGGCCACACGTCTGCTCCCTGCGGTGGCTGGCCGCCGACTGAGCTCTGGCGGCCGGCCTTTATACTTCCTGTCCCGCCCCTTGACTTCCGGGGGCGGGGACAGGCGGTGGTGGTCCCACCCATTCTGGTGCCTGCACGTGGGCTCCCTCTTCTGGGCAGGAGGGGAGCCACACCGACTCACTACAGGTACCCAGGAAGGGAGTTAGCACTTGGGAGTGGTGGCAGCAAAACCAGATCTAAGCTGGTAATTCAGTTTAGAGGTTCACATGCAGGCCCCCATCTCTGTACTCTAAAGTCCAGAGTGGGGATGAAACTTAGGACACCTTATAACGTCGTTTGGCAGCCGCCTGCTTTGTCCACTGCTTGCAGGAAGAGCAGCCTGTTGCAGCTAGCTGCTGAGGGCTTAGAATCTGGGTGGACCAGCAGCCCCCCCTTTCAGCTCCCCACTCCCCTAGGTTCCCTGTGCAGCAGCTGCCCAGCCAGCTATCAATTGCGGGCAGTTCAGATGTCCCTCCGCCCACTGCCATGTGCTGCTCCTGCCCTCTGCCTTGGAGCTGCTCTTGGGAGCCTCCTGCTTGCTGTGCAAGGGGGGGGGCTAATGTCAGGGTTTCCCCCTCTCCCCTGCTCCTGCACCCCACTTACCCCTTCTCCATATACAGCAGGGTGGGGACACTGATGGAGAGAGACAGAGAGAGCTTGGGGCAGCAGCTGCTGTCTCAACTCCCGATAGACTTAAAAAGACAATGTACTTACGAGTGGGGTCAGCATACTTAAAGGGGCAATGTGCATATCTCTCTCCCTCTCCCACACACAGGGTGTGTGTCTCTGTTTGCCATGCTGTCTCCCCCAATTGGTGCTGCCTTGTAGAGTGTGAGGCTACATTAACAACATTTTAACCCTTGAAGGCTCAGCCAAAAGCTAGTTCATCATTTAGCAGTAAGGCATTCCCTGGGGAAATATCTCACTCGCTTCCACCCCCTCAACCAAGCTTCACAATCGTCATCGCTGTGTACAGTATTAAAATGTTTGTTTAAAATATGGTGTGTGTGTGTATAGTTTTTCCTCTGGTGAAAAAAATTTCCCTGGAACCTAACCCCACCCATTTATATTAATTCTTATGGGGAAATTGGTTTTGCTTAAGAATGTTTCGCGTAAAGTCATATTTTTCAGGAACATAACTACAACGTTAAGCGAGGAATTACTGTACTGCAATGTTGTATGGTAGTGAAACATGGGTGCTGACAGAGGAGCAGCAACTGTTGTCATGGAGAGGGCGATGGAAAGAAGAATTCTGGGAATTTCAATCCACGACCGAGTCCCCAATGAAGAGATCAGACAGCAGAGTGGAGTGCTGAACGTCGTTGTTGAGAGCAGGCATAGTAAAATGCGAGAGGCAGGCATATAGTGAGGCTCACTGACAATCGATGGACTAGCAGCTGCACTCGGCCAAACTCCAAAGAGATGGGAAGATGTTACCATGAAAAGACATGGCCGCACATGGAGAAGGAAGGCCATGATACAAGAAGAATGGAAGACGTGTTGTGATTGGTGCAATCAAGACGAGGGCTGAAGGACCAATCGATCAAAGTGATCAAGGTGAACTTCTAGTAATGAATAGTCTCAGAAATGTGTTTTGGAAATTTAATGAAACATCTATATACAGAAGGAATACTGCTAATGTAATATGTGGTTTGGTATTTAACTGCATTTCTATTAAATTTTATCTCAAACAAGTTTCTACAGAATTATTTACAGAACATTGTACAGTGATCAGCTATATTACCAACATGTTGTGAAATAAAAATGGATATGACCATTCTTTCAAGATAGCTTTCCTGACATAGTTCTCAGGAAATGTTTAACAACAAGACCTGT
>NW_027058919.1:0-2000 GCF_011386835.1 Chrysemys picta bellii | reverse complement strand
TGCTGAGCATGACCATGAATGCCACAAGCAAGTTCATGTTGTACGTGTTACGCGACTCGATATCATCGTTGGACTCCTCACTGTCACTTTGGATCTTAAGGAATAGCTTGACTGCCAAATGTGACGTGCTGGCGAGACTCGTCAGCATACTCCTCAGCAGTTCAGGCTCCATTTCCCGCAGACCGAAACGGAACATAGATCGCGCTGCACAGAAACTGTTGAAAGATGGCGCCAAATGTGGACGGAAACACCGGGATTGCTGGGATGTGAAGTGATGCATCACGGGGCATTGGAACAGGACCCAGAATGCCCCACACCCACGCCCCCTTCCCACAACCCATGGCGCCAGAATGGGAAGAGGTGCTCTGTGGGATAGCTGCCCATAATGCACCGC
Organism: Chrysemys picta bellii; assembly: GCF_011386835.1. NCBI lineage: Eukaryota > Metazoa > Chordata > Testudines > Emydidae > Chrysemys > Chrysemys picta. Next base: position 1,606 of record NW_027058919.1, on the reverse strand, counting down.
TCCCAATGCTGCCGCAAGTGCCGCAAATGTGGCTACGACAGTGCGCTGTCAGCTGTCAGTATGGACAGACTGCAGCGCTTTCCCTACTCAGCTGTACGAAGGCAGGTTTAACTCGCAGCACTGTACATCTGCAAGTGTAGTCATGGCCTTTATTTGTGCTTAACTTTGCTTATTTAGACCCAGAAAACTGGGAGTCTTAGACAACACACAGCAGAACATTGCACCAATGTTGTACAAGTTCTGAAGATGCCAAATTCTTCATTTGATAACTGCTTTTGTTTTCCCCTTAGCGGAAAGCAGTAAGAAAGGTGCAGAAAAACTTCTGGTCAACTTAAATGTACATTTACAAGCAGTAATCCAGAATGCTTTTGTTTCCCTCTCTCTCTCATGTTGTTAGGATGATATGGGTCTTAAAATAACACTAACTAAAGGTTCATTATATCACAGTCTAAGGAGGTGACCTTGCAAAGACTTACACATGTGCTAACCCTTATGCATATGAATTATTACTTCAATGAGATAGTTCACATGCATTAAGTGATGCATGGATGCAAGTCTTTGCAGCACGGAGGCCAAAAATCAAATTTCATAACAGCTGTGACTAAAATATACATAGCATGTCATATTTTTACAACCGAGACATCCAGACTTAAGGGATCTCATGTTTTGCTTGTATTCTATCCCGCTCCTCGTGGGACATCTTGCCCTACGCTCACAGTAAACGTGAGCAACTAAAATTGCCTGTTTCTGCAAGGGAAGGAAGTGGAATTAAGAGAATCAACAAAAAAGCTACACTCTCTAAATACTGCTTGCTACCACTGATGACTTTGCCAAGGAAACTTCTGCTCTGGTGAGTTAGTGTAGCAAACATAATGCAAGAAATCCTGGCCCTACTGAAGTCCATGGCAAACCTCCACCAATGTCTTTCTGGTAGTAAACCTACATTAAATCCATTTGGCAGTTTACTGACCCACTTTTGAAAAAGCAAAACCACTTTAGACATCTACTGATCATGAGCTTTCAGTTGATGGCATGACATGCAGAATGGTTCAGCAGGAAAATAGGTTTCCGATGGGCAACAGATGTGTGAAGAGTTGAATAAAAGGATATACCGGTTTTGTAGATACTTAATTTGAGTTGGATATTTTTATTTTGATATTTAATGTCAGACTATAATTATATACTACACCTCTACCCCGATATAACACTGTCCCCAGGAGCCAAAAAATCTTAACGTGTTATAGGTGAAACCGCGTTATATCGAACTTGCTTTGATCCGCTGGACTGTGCAGCCCCCTCCCCCCCACCCCCCCGCGAGCACTGCTTTACGAATTCGTGTTATATCGGGTTGCGTTATATCAGGGTAGAGGTGTATTTTAAAAATTAAAGTTTATATAATGTTCAGAAATATATACCCCATAGATGACTTTTAAATCTAATTCTCACATAAATGCTCCAAACTTTCTTTCATGCTGCCCCATATGGACGGAACATCCTTCCTGAATTTATTTGTAAGGCCTCCGACTCTGTATTTAAGCTCCTCAAGGAGACCCATTTTTGCCATTTTGACATCTGATTTATACTGAGATCCCTAAACAAATTAACC
>NW_027058918.1:0-2000 GCF_011386835.1 Chrysemys picta bellii | reverse complement strand
CATTATTTTTTTTTTAAATAGCAGCATATAACAATACATATTCAACAGCAGTACTAAAACATTAAAGTGACTTAATATACCCATTATTTTATTTAAAAAAAAAAAAAAAGGCTTCTCTAATCCATTGCTGACTTTGCCTATTAAATTCACTCATCTTGTTCAGATATCATCTACTTTATTTCCTGAGAAGAAATTCATTATTTGAATCTGGTTTACTTATTAAGAAGCAAGTGAGAAAAAATTCAGGACTTGGTGAAAATTTCAGTGGTTCAGTATTTTATTTATGGAAAAGAATAAAAGCAGTGCTAGATTACTGGATAAATTAAAGAAAATGGGATTAATGTAATCAGTGTTTGTCAACATAAAAAAAGTTATAAGAAGAATAAAAAGTCAGCATAAAACCATCCGTCAATGGAATCAACTAGATACACAATGAACTTTTAAATTATAACATAAAAATTCTGCAGAAGTATTTTCCTAGGGGATAGGACAGTGAATACTGGAAATGTGAGAAAAAAAAAATAATTTGATCATTGTTTCTAATGATCCTTTTCTCAACATTCATGAAATCTTTGCAGTTTTCTTAAAAGGCAAACACAAGCCTGCAGACTCCAATTACACATAACTCAAATTAGATTCCATGGTCTAGTCACCAAAATTTTGTTTTCTAGTCTACAAAATTCCATAATGCCGCTAAGAGTTGGCATTCACTAAATCACTATTCTGTGGTCTGCTAGTTAGTATATGGGACTGGGAGTAGGGAAAACCAGGTTCTGTTCACAGCTCTGCTACTGATTTGCTATGTAAAATTGGGAAATTAATTCAGGACAGATCATGATATCCTTACTCACAGTGAATAGTACCTTATACTAGGAGTAGTCTCACTGGAGTCAATAGAAATACTTGAGAAGGTACTGAACATGAGTAGAGGTTTCACAATCTAGCCCTCAGTCTCGGATCTCCAAAGGTATTTAGGCTCCTAGCTTCCACTGAAATCATTGGAAGTTCGCAGCCTAAACACTGTTCAGGATCTGGGTCTTAGTGCCTCAAGTTTACTTATCTTAATGTTTACAGGTAGGTAATTACCTAAACAGGTGTGCTGTAAGATGTAAAGTGTTTGTAAAGAGCTTTGAGGTCCTACAGTAAAAGACACTACAGATTTTTATTATTGTCCCTCGAACTTTTCCAGTTTGCGATCCTTTTATAGTTCTGCTAATAACTACCATTTTCCCAGGGCAAAAATAGGTCTTAAAATTGTTTGCATATTTTTCATTTTTCTTTAATCATAGATGCCTGAGACAGAGAATTGCTTGTATGATAGCTGTGAGGAAGGCAGACAAACTGTGCAATAAAACAGGCACCACAGTGGAAAAACTATGCTGCAGATTAAAAGGATTCTATATTTTTAGATTTTCCAAGGTTTTCACACTGAAGTAAGCAGTTCTTCAGTCTGGTTCTATGAGGAACAATCAACAGTTTCTTCCTTTAGACGATACAAGGATGAAAAGAGTGAGCATTCATAGTATAAGCGACCAGATAGCTATGTCTCAAATTAATGTCAAATCTTTTGTCATCTCACTTAATTGTTGTAATGAGCAACTTATTAGAATTCCCATATAATGCCTACAATTTGTTAACACACATTGCACCTCCAAATTAGAAACAAAATAAAGTTCAGTTTCCAGTATAATTCATATTTGTAAATACTCAGTTAAGTAAATCATGTCATGCATGCTCTCAAAAAATGTTTCAACCGCTCAATATATAGTACATGCTTTTATATAACGGTACAGTCACCTCCTCGCATTTACACAAGAGCAATGGCGATACTATTTTCAAAACTAGTTTTATTTCTGTAGAGTATGTTTAAATACATTCTATAATGTCAATGAATGATTACTAAGATTCCAGTAAACCCAGGATTTCTACATGTAAAATCATGTATATTGCTCCACTAGTGCAACTGGACAACTTGTAGAATGAACATCAATGCAATATTG
>NW_027058917.1:0-2000 GCF_011386835.1 Chrysemys picta bellii | reverse complement strand
ATAAAGATTTTTTTATTTAGCCAGGGTGGTGGGTAGTAATCTCATATTGCTATTATTGTTGTAACAAAATTAATGTCAATTACACTCAGGAGGCTCACACTTTAAGCTACACCTTAAATCTGGGTTGCCATAACAATGTCGTACAATGTGTGAAAAATCCACATCCCTGACCAATTTAGCTATGCCAACCTAACATCAGTGTAGACGCAAATAGGTTGACAGAAGAATGCTTCCCTCAAACTAGCAACCATTGATCGGGGAGATGGAGTTCCTATACTGACGGAAAAACTCTTCCATCCACATAGGCTGCATTCTACACTATGGGATGGTGGCACAACTACAGTGCTGTAGCTATGCTGGTACAATCTCTGTAGTGTAGAAATGGTCATGCTGTTTTCTCTCACATACACACTTTTATTCCCCCTTCTCTGTTCAAGTACATTTGCTTCACTGAGAAATGTGTGTGTCAACTATTAAATTACTTGCTCCTAGATGAAGGCGGAATTATGAAATGCTGTCACAGAGGAGGAAGGACAGATTGTAGGAAGGGGCTAGATATAGAGAATTGTGGTTATTTACAAGCTGCTTTTTGAAGCCCATCTTCTTCATCCCTCACATAGAAAAAAGCCTCAGAATACTAGGAATATACCCACCCGCTACTTACAGCTTCTCCATGAGAATACTGAAAAGCAGAGAGACAGCCTTGTTGAGTCTAGTTTCTCCCTCCATCCCCAAAATGTCTAGTGTTGTCTTGTTTTGAAACTGAACCTTGTTACTAGCCTACTAGAAAATGTCTGGAGAATGAAAACAGACAATATATTTGGGAAAAAAAAATCCCACCACATTTCTTTTTAAGCTGCCGTGTTTTCTTGCTCTGCGTGTACTTTTTAAGGCTTTCACAAACAAGCTTTATGTAATTTATGCAAATTTTAAAAGTTGTCCCAATCACAAAACCAGTCCATCCTATTAAAGGGGAGCACAGTTGATGCTATTTTTCCAGCCAATTTAGTAAACAAGGAAGAACTTGTTATGTTGTTTGCCACTCCTCTTATATTATCTGTTAATTTCTCTCTTCTGAAGACTACAGTTCAAAGGCCTAGCAGATCACTAGTTAAGTACTAACTATTATGTTGTTCACGGAAAGGTGAGGGATCCAGGGCATGGGAAATTCATTTTCAAACACACTTGGTCTCTGCCACTTACAAGCACCAGGTTCTAAAGGTCAAAAGACTGTAAGACTCTGGTACTCTCGAGCACACAGACCAAAGCAGGAATTTTAGAAGTTCTTTTTGCTATTGCATAGACACTTAGCTCAAAGCAATCTGAAGTCTAGACAGATAGCAGTGCTTAATTAGTATGATTAGAAAGCTTGAAAAAGTCATTAGATTGCTTAATGAATAAGTTGTTTAAGACCATTTAGTTTTGACCTGCACAGACTATTTTAATTTTGTCAAGCATTTAATTATGAACTGCCTTTTTTTTTTTTTTTTTTGCACTATGGTCTCTGCATGTTATCCCACTGCCTGAAGCTCTGTGCAAGTGTCTAATGAAAAATACAGAATATTGTTTTCATAAGCAACTTATGTACAATAGTCATCATCATCATGGGATCTAAGAATACTTATTAATTAAGCCTGAACAAGTCTATTAAATTAAGGCTGAGTATGACTAATTTATATAAAAGGGAAGTCAGACTGAAGACTAAAAACCGAGGCTGACAAACTGACACTTGAAGATCAGTCAGTTTGGGGGAAGAAAATTTCAGTCAGAGAGACAGTTCTTTCCCTTCACTTGCACAAGAGGACAGAACCTAGATTTGGCAAACCTGGCTGATGTCACAAAAGGGATGTATCAGTTTGCTTCACTATCCCTTCCTTTCCCTGGCCCATGGAAGTCTCCATTATAGGTATCCCATGGAGCAATGTGTTTCCCGGGTAGGGAAAGGAGCTAGCTAAATTGGGGCCCCTGCTCTCCCTAGCATTGTACTTCCAGCCGCCATG
>NW_027058916.1:0-2000 GCF_011386835.1 Chrysemys picta bellii | reverse complement strand
GTGGGGGCATTTGAAAAGGAGGAGGAGGTAGAAAGCCCTCCAAAAACTAAAAATAAACCACAACCCTCTCTATGAAAAATAAAGTTCAGAAAACATTGGTTTGAAAGCAACATTTAAAGTCTGGGTAATTTAATTCTATAGTTTGGGCAGACAGCTGGGATTTCACAGATGCTAAACCATTTTACAGTTAGGGTTACCATATTTAGTGCCTCCGAAAGGAGGACACTCCATGGGGCCCCGGCCCCGCCCCCAGCCCCACCCACGCCCCCACGCCCCAACTCCGCCCCCTCCCCAAAGTCTCCGCCCCCTCCCCTGCTTCCCGCGAACATTTGATTCGCGGGAAGCCTGAAGCAGGTAAGGGGGGGCGTGGGGGGAGGAGGCGCGGCCCAGGCTGGCCCCCCCAGCGTTTCCAGCCTGGGTCGGCTCGGGTCCTGGGGTGCCAGCCCTGGGCCCGGCCGAGCACCCCTGGCCCACCCAGCACTGCCGGTCCCCAGCCCGGCTTCTGGACCCCTGGCCAAGCACCCCCGGCCCCCGGCACCACACCGCCGGTCCCCAGCCCGGCCCTTGGCACCGCACCGCTGTCCCGGCACCGCCGGCCCGTCCCCCGAGCCCCCGTCCCGTTCCCCGAGCCCCCGTCCCGGCCCAGCCCCGCTCCCCCGACCCGGCCCCCGGCCCCCGGGCCCCCGAGCCCCCGGCCCGGCACGGCCCCCGAGCACCCGCACGGCCAGCCCCGCATGTCCCGATTTTCCCGGACATGTCCGGCTTTTTGGGATTTCCTCCCGGACGGGGATTTGGAGCCCAAAAAGCCGGACATGTCCAGGAAAATCTGGACGTATGGTAACCCTATTACAGTGAGATATTCTGCTCATGGCAAGAGAGTTAATTCAACTGTTTTCTTAACCATGTATCAAGTGTTAAGTTAATTCAGGACATTTGCAATCTCTTACCCAAGATTTTCAAATCTCAGAGGTTTGATTTATTAAAAGGCCATGGTCAGTGTTATTAGGCCCAACATTTGATCTATTCTATCTACTTTTATATGCATGGACTTGGCAAACAATTCTTCTATGTACTATACCCACCACCACAAAACTCAGCCCACTCCTAACATGTTACAACATTTCCTCCATCCCCATTGTAAAATAAAATAGCAACAGCTTAGCACCCCCCCACCCCCGAGCAATCTTTCATACACAGGTAACTAGTTCTTCCCACGTAAACACAAATATTTAGTGAATGAAAGAGATTTAAGTCTTAACACTGTAAAAGGTTATAAAAACTGAGTAAAATGGGATTTTAAAAGTTATTCAAAAATATATTAATTTGATGGTATTCATTTGAACAGTTCTTGTTAGATGTAGATATTTTATTGCAAATGTAGTCAAACTACAAAATTTCAAATTGAACACATTATAAACCCTGCAATCCAGCTTAGTTTAAAAGGCGAGCACAAATGTACAATTCTTCAGTCTCTCTTCTTTATACTCTTTAATCCACAGGGATATACCAGCCCTTAATTCTTTTAAGATTAGGTCACTGACAAATGTTATGCTTTAGCCTTGACACAACCAGCCATGCTGAAATAATTGGTTACTTTCCTATATGCTTTAAATTTTAGGGAAAAGATTTGTGCAAAGTTTCTTTCCATATAATGTACCTTCTTCTCCAACTCCGCAATTATAACCAATACCTGAATATATATTTATACAATTGAAGAATAGCAATGAAAGCTAGCTTGATTATACACTAAAGTTAACTAAATTTTGGAAAACTTGCATTTAAAAATACTTTTATCAAAACACACAAATGATTTCCAAATTAGTGTATGTATGAAGAAACATCTCTGGAAAAGGAAACTAATCAGTCTAATTTTTGAGGTTTAAAGTATAGTTAAGTGAGTATGTAAAAATGGCACTAACTCAACAGATCCATTCATTTTGTGTATTCAATGTTATCTGATTTGTTTAGCAACAAAAATATGGTTTTACTGTTTAATACTC
>NW_027058915.1:0-2000 GCF_011386835.1 Chrysemys picta bellii | reverse complement strand
TTTTTAACACTGCAAAGCCCCAAACAGTAAATTGGACAACTGTCCTCCCCTTCAACTGCCTTCACAAGCAAGGTCACAGGGATCAATCCCCACTCTTCAATAGCTATGAGACCATTTGTAGTGGAGGTAGTGAAACACCGGTTCTTTTGCCAAAAGCATAATTGAGGACACTCTGTTGTACACTTTTTTCCATGAATGCAACCATCCCCATCACGTCACAATACATACAAGAGATCTACACCTAGATCAGGGATTGGCAACCTTTGGCACCCGGCCCGTCCGGGTAAGCTGCGGGCGGGCCAGGCCGGTTTGTTTGCTGCAGTGTCCGCAGGTCCGGCCGATCGCAGCTCCCACTGGCTGCGGTTCGCCGCTCCAGACCAATGCGGACTGTGGAAAGCGGCATGGGCCAAGGGATGAGCTGGCCACCCTTCCCGCAGCCCCCATTGGCCTGGAACGGTGAACCGCGGCCAGTGGGAACTGCGATCGGCCGAACCTGCGGACGCTGCAGGTAAACAAACCGGCCCAGCCTGCCAGGGGCTTACCCTGATGGGCCGGGTGCCAAAGGTTGCCGATCCCTGACCTAGATGTACAGCAGCTAACTCAACCCAAGCAAAACCAAAATGACCCTGATCAGAAGGGCATGGGGGTGTTGTACTTCAAATTATGATGAGAGCATACTCTCCTCACATATAAGGTATCTCCCCTCAGTTCTCAGCATGGCACCCAGCCTCAGAGTCCTGGTCACCTCATTAAACCTAAATGACAAGGTGAAGATTATCAAAGACATTTGGCTAGGGGAATGAGCTGTCAGAAGAAGCCAGACAAATTCAGAGTCTGACCACCTATTAACAGTGCTGCAAAATCTCCTCTGAGAAAACCTGCTCACTATAAAAGGAATGAAACGTGCGGGGGAAAAAATGTCCTGAATATTTTCATATAATGATGGATAGAGAACCCCAACACCGATAGTTAATAGTAGCAGATGCTACATAAAGTTCTAATTGCAGGGTCAAATTCTGTCCTTATTTGCAGCAATGCAACCATATTACTGGCACAGGGATTACATAGGTGTAGCGATTTACTCCGACATTTACCCCAAATAGTGATGAGGTGCAATGAGGAAAAAATGCAGCTTGCCTCAAGATCCCTGAGGTAGCCATTAGAAAAGACATCTTTTTATTTTTAAATTGAGCAAATTTGACTTGAAAATCAATGCATCACAATATATATGGAAACTCGCGACGCCCATTTCAGACAGTAAGTTCTCTTCGGCGGCATTCAACTGCCTGACCCATGAGACCATCTTTTCTCTTCCTGCAGATCCCTCCCTTGTTGTCCTACAGACAACAGCCTCCTTCACTACACAAACCTGATTCATTCCCTGAACAGCATCCATCCTGTGCACTAAGACTATATCATACAAACACATAAAGAGGACAAATCAAGGTCGAACAGGCTACCTTAATTTTGGTATTTCTTAGACATGCAGTGGTTGAATTTGAACTTTAACATTAAAATAATGTAGGAGGTTTTTTGTATGTGATTTTGTAAGCTTTAAAAAAAAAAAAAAAAAAAAAAAAACAGAAAACAAATTCATTAGGTGCAATTACACTGGCTGTCACTTGGGTCATCAGCAAACCAGTTAAGCTAACAGAAGTAAGTGGTAAAGCAGGTGAAAAACTCGTTATTTCATGCAAGAAAATTTGAAAAAAAAATGGTTTTTTTCCTCTTAGAAATTTATCACAAAATTGATGAAAAACCATATAAATTTGGGTTTTGAAAATCATTTTTTATTTTAAAAGTTTATTTTCAAAAACCCAAAACATTTTCACTAAAAAGAAATATTTTTACTGCCAAAATTTTGGTTCCTGGTTTTTCATTTAGATTAAACATAAATTTTCCACCAAAACATGTGTTTTGGTTGAAAAACTAAGGACATTTATTTTGACAAATATTTTGAACAGCTCTACTAATTGGGAGTATCAATGGGCTGTTATCCT
>NW_027058914.1:0-2000 GCF_011386835.1 Chrysemys picta bellii | reverse complement strand
GTTTTCAGAGAACTATCCTTAATGACTCCAAGATCTCTTTCTTGAGTGGTAACAGCTAATTTAGAACCATCATTTTGTATGTATAGCTCGGATTATGTTTTCCAATGTTCATTACTTTGAATTATCAACAATGAATTTCATCTGCCCTTTTGTTGCCTAGTCTCCCAGTTTTGCGAGATCCCTTTGTAACTCTTCTCAGGCAGCTTTAGACTTAACTGTCTTAAATAATTTTGTATCATCTGCAAACTTTGCCACCTCACTGTTTACCCCCCTTTCCAGATCATTTATGAGAATGTTAAATGGCATTGGTCCCAGGACAGATCCTTGGGAGACCCTGCTATTTACCTCTCTCCACTATGAGAGCTGACCATTTATTCCTACCCTTTGTTTCCTATCTTTTAACCAGTTACTGAGCCAGGAAAGGACCTTCCCTCTTATCCCACAACTGTTTACTTTGCTTAAGAGCCTTTGGTGAAGGACCCTGTCAAAGGCTCTTTGAAAGTCCAAGTGCACTAGATCAATGGGATCCCCCTTGTCCACAAGCTTGTTGACACCCTGGAAGAATTCTAATAGATTGGGGAGGTATGGATTTCCCTTTACAAAAGCCATGTTGACTCTTCCCCAACATAGAGTGTTCATCTATTGTTGAAACTATAGTGAACAACAGACTATCAAACTGCCTGGTATTGAAGTTAGGCTTTTCAGCTTGTAATTGCCACATCACTCTGCAGCAGTTTTTAAAAATTGGGCTTACATTAGTTATCCTCCGAGAGTCCTCGGGTACAAGGGGCTGATTTTAGGGATAGGTTACATACCACAGTTAGTAGATCTGCAATTTCATATTTGAATTCATTCACAACTCTTGGCTGAATACCATCTGGTCCTGGCGACTTATTACAGTTTGATATATCAAGCTGTTTCAAAACCTCCTCTACTGACACCTCAATCTGGGACAGTTCCTCAGATCTGTCACTTTAAAATGGTTCAGGTGTGAGAATCTCCCTCACATCCTCTGCAGTGAAAACGGATTAATAGAATTTGTTTAGCTTTTCCACAGTGGTTTTGTCTTCCTTGAGCGCTCTTTTAGCGCTTCTTCATCCAGTGATCCCCACTAATTGTCTGGCAGGCTTTCTGCTTTTGATGGATGTCCTCGGGAGCCAAAAAAAAAAATCTTACAGCATTATAGGTGAAACCGCGCTATATCAAACTTGCTTTGATCTGCCAGAGTGCGCAGTCCCGCCCCCCCCAGAGCACTGCTTTACCACGTTCTATCTGAATTCATGTTATATCGGGTCGCGTTATATCGGGGTAGCGGTATACTTGACTTGCCAGAGTTTATGCTCCTTTCTACTTTCCTCAGTACAATTTGACTTCCAATTTTTAAAGGACGTCTTTTTGCCTTTAACTGCCTCTTTTACTTTGTTGGTTAGCCATGGTGGCTTTTTTTTTAAAAATTTGGGATATACATTTAGCTTGAAGGCAATTCATTCTTGTGACTGTTCCTTTTAATTTATGTTCAATTAGCATCATCATTTTTGTGTAGTTCGCCTTTCTGAAGTTAAATGCTATTGTGGGGGGTTTCATTAGTATTTTGCCCCTACAAGGGGGAATTTAATTATGTGATGGTCGCTTTTAATAAGCAGTTCAGCTACAGTCACCTCTTGGATCAGCTCCTGTGCTGCACTTAGGACTCTCCCCTTGTGGGTTCCAGGAGCGACTGCTCTAAGAAGCAGTAATGAACGATGTCTAGAAATTTTATTTCGTGTCCTTCTATCTTGCATCCCTTCCTCAAGTGACATATATCCAATCAATATGGGGATAGTTGAAATCCCACATTAATGTTGGGGTTTCTGTTTTTGTAGCCTGTCTAATCTCCCTGAGCATTTCACAATAACCATACTGGTCAGGTGGTCAGTAGTATATTCCTTCCGCTATATTCTAATTATTTAAGCATGGAATTTCTATCCACAGAGATTCAATGATCTAGTTTGATTAATTTA
>NW_027058913.1:0-2000 GCF_011386835.1 Chrysemys picta bellii | reverse complement strand
GACCCCTAAAAAGCTGCCCACTGAACTACTTGGACTTAGCTTGATTTTGCTGGGCTTTTCTACCACAGCACTAGTAGTCAAAGGGAGTTACTGAGAAGTGCTGTGTTTGCGGATCCAGAGAACTTACTTGAGGAGAGAGAAAGAGGAGCAAGAAGTTGAAATGAAATCAATGTAGCAGAAAAATGAACAAAAATTCATGATAAAACAAAGTTGTTGGGAGAAACTGAACCGCCAACTTGTTCTGCTGGTGGACACAATTTCTGGTGGCCTGAGGTGAAGGATGGAGCTTAGTCCTGGAGCCTTCAGCAACAACACTGGTCCACCTCCCAGTTCTACGGGTGAGAGGAATCACCTCTTTGTTCCAAATGAGGAGAAAAGCTGGGCCACAGAACAGACAAAACGTGCACATTTTATCATGTTTTCAGGTGTCCCGCTAAAGACCTCCTGTATCTTTGATAGCCAGAAGTTTATAAGGTAACAGATTTAATGAGATTTCCATGCTACTAATGGAGAAGTTATAGCAAATGTTATATTAGAATAGAGACTAGATATTATAAAGGACACAAATAAATATTTTGGCTCTTAAAAGCTTAAGTATAAATGCCTTATTAAACTATATGAAAAACTTATGTTTGTTTCTAGTAAGTCTACTTTTTCTTCTTCTAAAGCCTTCTTAAGGGTTCCATTTTCAAGCTGTAGCTCCTGGACTGAATCCTGGAGCAATTTATTGTTGTTTTTTAAATGCTGAAGCTCGGCTTCTTGTGCTTCCAGTTCTATTTTCTGAGACAAACTCTTATCTATAGTAATAAAAAAAATTAAGTGGTTAATTTGTGAAAGCAAACAATGTCAAATATGCAATATTAGCTTTTATGGGTAACACTATAAAATGGCAATATTGACAATTTTCAATTTTTCACCTAGCAATAAATGTTCTTAGTATTTCAGAATATAATTACGTATGTGTTCTAAAACTGCCTTTATTCCCAAACCATGAAATTGCCAGAATTCAGTTTTGCAGAAAGAACATACTGCTAGTCAAATCGCTCTATGCTTCACAATTGTAACTCTGTTTCTACAGCCCATCTTCACTGAGGTCTGATGGCTTGTACTCTGAAACTCATGGTTGACAGGTAACAGTATCAATGGCTAGATAAAGAATTTTGGTGCCCTATTTGTCCATTTTCCTGTCTTCAAAATCCAGAATATATAAAAATGATCAAGGTGTTTGATGGACTGATGTATGGAGTAAAATTAAGAGAGACAGACAATACAAGAGATTTCCTGTATTGCAAAGAGAATTCTATTGAATAACACCAACTCATCAGTGATTGGGGAGGCAGCTACAGCTGGGCCACGCCCCCATCAGGCCACAGCTGGCCCTTATAAAAGGGCTGTGAGCCAAACACTCATTCAATCTTCCTCTAGCTCTGAAGGGAGAGGGACCTAGCTGTTTGGGAAGCTAAGGGTACTGGAGTGAAGCAGGGCTAGGGAAAGGCCAGAGGAGCTGGGGAGCTCCAGGCTGACAACTCCCCAGGCTGCAGGGCCATGTCCAAGGCCCAGAGTGGTACTGAGTTGTAGGGAAAGGCAGCAGGTCCAAAGTCCCCTGCCAATGATGAGTGGCCATTACAGACTGCAGTCGGCCCTAGTGAAACAGGGCTAGATGGTGACTGGCAGTAGCCACTGAGGCAAGGTGGAGGATAGCGGGGGGGGATTCCCCTGGGTGGGAATCCCCAGATAGTGGGTTACTGTTGTGAGCAGGACCCTGACAGGGGAGGACACCAGGGTCCGGGAGGGACACGGGGGCTAATGTCGAGCAGGATGGTGACCATCAGAGGGTGCTCTGGCTAGAAATGAGCTAAGTCCCTGGATGACCAGAAGGGGGCGCCGCAGGGGTGAGTCCCACACCATTACAAGGGGGAAAAGGTATAACTAGAGAGGATAATCAGAGACTTCTTAGAGAGGAAGAACCGTCCGGGGGTTAAGAGTGACAGTCTAGGACT
>NW_027058912.1:0-2000 GCF_011386835.1 Chrysemys picta bellii | reverse complement strand
GGCCGGGAGCTCCCGGCCACACGTCTGCTCCCTGCGGTGGCTGGCCGCCGACTGAGCTCTGGCGGCCGGCCTTTATACTTCTTGTCCCGCCCCTTGACTTCCGGGGGGCGGGGACAGGCGGTGGTGGTCCCACCCACTCTGGTGCCTGCACGTGGGCTCCCTCTTCTGGGCAGGAGGGGAGCCACACCGACTCACTACAGGTACCCAGGAAGGGAGTTAGCACTTGGGAGTGGTGGCAGCAAAACCAGATCTAAGCTGGTAATTCAGTTTAGAGGTTCACATGCAGGCCCCCATCTCTGTACTCTAAAGTCCAGAGTGGGGATGAAACTTAGGACACCTTATAACGTCGTTTGGCAGCCGCCTGCTTTGTCCACTGCTTGCAGGAAGAGCAGCCTGTTGCAGCTAGCTGCTGAGGGCTTAGAATCTGGGTGGACCAGCAGCCCCCCCTTTCAGCTCCCCACTCCCCTAGGTTCCCTGTGCAGCAGCTGCCCAGCCAGCTATCAATTGCGGGCAGTTCAGATGTCCCTCCGCCCACTGCCATGTGCTGCTCCTGCCCTCTGCCTTGGAGCTGCTCTTGGGAGCCTCCTGCTTGCTGTGCAAGGGGGGGGGCTAATGTCAGGGTTTCCCCCTCTCCCCTGCTCCTGCACCCCACTTACCCCTTCTCCATATACAGCAGGGTGGGGACACTGATGGAGAGAGACAGAGAGAGCTTGGGGCAGCAGCTGCTGTCTCAACTCCCGATAGACTTAAAAAGACAATGTACTTACGAGTGGGGTCAGCATACTTAAAGGGGCAATGTGCATATCTCTCTCCCTCTCCCACACACAGGGTGTGTGTCTCTGTTTGCCATGCTGTCTCCCCCCATTGGTGCTGCCTTGTAGAGTGTGAGGCTACATTAACAACATTTTAACCCTTGAAGGCTCACCCAAAAGCTAGTTCATCATTTAGCAGTAAGGCATTCCCTGGGGAAATATCTCACTCGCTTCCACCCCCTCAACCAAGCTTCACAATCGTCATCGCTGTGTACAGTATTAAAATGTTTGTTTAAAATATGGTGTGTGTGTGTATAGTTTTTCCTCTGGTGAAAAAAATTTCCCTGGAACCTAACCCCACCCATTTATATTAATTCTTATGGGGAAATTGGTTTTGCTTAAGAATGTTTTGCGTAAAGTCATATTTTTCAGGAACATAACTACAACGTTAAGCGAGGAATTACTGTACTGCAATGTTGTATGGTAGTGAAACATGGGTGCTGACAGAGGAGCAGCAACTGTTGTCATGGAGAGGGCGATGGAAAGAAGAATTCTGGGAATTTCAATCCACGACCGAGTCCCCAATGAAGAGATCAGACAGCAGAGTGGAGTGCTGAACGTCGTTGTTGAGAGCAGGCATAGTAAAATGCGAGAGGCGGGCATATAGTGAGGCTCACTGACAATCGATGGACTAGCAGCTGCACTCGGCCAAACTCCAAAGAGATGGGAAGATGTTACCATGAAAAGACATGGCCGCACATGGAGAAGGAAGGCCATGATACAAGAAGAATGGAAGACGTGTTGTGATTGGTGCAATCGAGACGAGGGCTGAAGGACCAATCGATCAAAGTGATCAAGGTGAACTTCTAGTAATGAATAGTCTCAGAAATGTGTTTTGGAAATTTAATGAAACATCTATATACAGAAGGAATACTGCTAATGTAATATGTGGTTTGGTATTTAACTGCATTTCTATTAAATTTTATCTCAAACAAGTTTCTACAGAATTATTTACAGAACATTGTACAGTGATCAGCTATATTACCAACATGTTGTGAAATAAAAATGGATATGACCATTCTTTCAAGATAGCTTTCCTGACATAGTTCTCAGGAAATGTTTAACAACAAGACCTGTAAAAATGATTTAGTGTTCAAAGTATTATACAAATTATTTTGACAAAAAATAGTGAGCATATAGTTTTCATTCCTAGTCATGAAAACTATTTATCTTCCAAAGGTTATCTTG
>NW_027058911.1:0-2000 GCF_011386835.1 Chrysemys picta bellii | reverse complement strand
TCCCAGGAGGGGGCAGTCAGGGGACAAGGAGCTGGGGAGAGGGTTGTGGGTTCTGAGGGGGGAGGGAAGTGGGAGGGGTAGGGGTGGGGCTAGGGCAGGATGGGGGTGGGGCTAGGACGGGGCTCCTCCCGTCCTCTTTTTTGCTTGCTGAAATATGGTAACCTTATAATATGAGAAGTTGGATCTAATTTATTTAGTTCACAGAAGATCTTTATGCAGTCAAATATCCATTTCAAAAGTCTCTGGGTTGAAACAATGAGCCCTCTAGACCTGTCCCAAATATTACAAAAAAAGTTCTAGGCCAGTTATGGAAAGGCTTTGTTCTATGGAGGTGGTAGAAAAGTGCCCTAAAGACACCACTCATATGAAGTTTTGCCTCTCCAGGAGTCAAATGAGGTTTGGGGGGAAACACTGAGGGTCTATGCCCTGATGCAAACAAAAGCCGGAGACCACTCTGAATAAGAACCTAGGGCGAGATCAAAGAACAGTCATCTTGTCTTTGTGAAATATAGTAAAAGAGGTCCTGCCATTAACGCCTAAAGCTAGCTTATCCTTTGAGCAGAGATAACAGTCACCAAAAATCCTGTCTTGATAGAGAGGTGATAAAGGCTCTAACAGGGACAGCGGGGAGATCATTAGGTCCAGGAAGACAATACTTTGGTCCCAGGAAGGTCCCTCACTTGGGGAAGTGTAGTTGCTGTAGCCAACTACACTTGAGCACCACAATCTCCAGCGGCATGGTTCCAACGCAGAGCACAGGGCAGCCTCCATCAAAATAGCTTTTAATCAGATATCCCTGTCTTTAAGAGAGCGAGGTCTGAAGTTTTTGTAGATCCTACACTTCTCTTTAATATGTACCTCTCTGAGGCACTTAAGGCAGCTCGTGTTCAGGTCACTAATAGACATAGGTTTGCTGCACCCAGCGCATGGCTTAAACCCCAGGGACCGGCCATACCCCGTCCTTGGGGCTATGTCCCTAATGGGATTCCGCTCCTAAATGCTAACTGCTAACACTACAGTAACGATATACAAGAAAAACTCAGAGTCCAAAGTTAGAGAAACCACTATCGGACTTGTGAAAACAGGAAGCGTTCCAACAACCATCACTGGTGGAAAGAAGGAACTGAGAGGGCATGGGGCCAGCAGGGTCCAATGTACCAGCGCATAAGCACAGGGCTCCAGAGGTTGCCAAAGCTGGCCCTAGGGGGCGCGCACACATCAAATATGAAATTGACATGAGCAAGCACTCAAAGAAGAAGAATCCAATCTTGCGTGCCTGAGGCACATATGCACCTAGAGTGGGATCTACATGGACAAATACTCAAGGAACAACTGGTAACAGCAGTCTGGAGGCAACTTTAAACTTGTGAAAAAATGGGTCTTATCTTACCTTTTCCCGTTCTTTTCTTTTCTCTTCTAAGGAGCGACGATTAATTTCAACTTCTCTTTGCCATTTCTGTACTCTTTCCATGGTTTGCTCCATCATTTCAGTCTATAAAAAGTTTAATCATAAATCACAGTGATGCAAGGGGAATATTTATTATTTGTACTACAATAGCAATCCCGCCCCCGCAATCAGGATTGAAACCCCACTTTAGTAGGCACTGTTAAAAAAACAAAAACAAAAAAAGACCACATACATACGAGGAAGTCATGGTCTCTGCCCCAAAACTGCTTACAGTCTTCCATGACCTAGTGAACACCCACACAGGTATCCCATCCCAAACTGATAACAGATTACACTTGGCTATAGTACAAGTGTGTGCTAAGTTTCAATAAATGAGCAGCAAAAACTAAAAAAAACTAGAAGTGTTTAGGCACAAGAGATAAATTCAATGCAACTTTCAATTTACAGTGAATCAGCACATTGATTCAACTGAAAAAAATGAGTGAACTATTTTGAACAGCAAGAACAGAAGAATTTTCATTGTTTAAAGTAGGTTAGACTGAAATTTTAAACTGAAAATCAATATGCTAAGAATTTCCTTTTTAGAGGAAAT
>NW_027058910.1:0-2000 GCF_011386835.1 Chrysemys picta bellii | reverse complement strand
ATTATTGGTGTTGGACCAGAGAGTTTCTGGTGGTACACTCAGGAGCAGGACTGTGGTCAGCTGTGCGCGCACACACACACACACACACACACAATTTGTAAAGAAAATAAAATTAAAAAAGAATCAGAAGACAACACGGGATATTTGTCCAAAATTAGTATTATTCTTTCCATCTGCTTTTAGAAGGAAACCTAGTCATATGCACAACAGCTAATTTTACAATACACTAACACCTTTGTATGAGACATGGTTTTCTTAACACATGACAGAACATGCACAAGATTTGTAAGTGCTTATACGGTACCTTACCTTTTTGGTAATTTGAATGGTCTGGCTGGTCTGAAAAGAAAAAAAAAGAATTATCGAACATAAACAAAATGCACTAATACTTATGCACTAATATTTTTTTCCTGTGCAGTTCCGGGGAAGAAAATATTTTAAATTGGCATATTCTATCGTGGCATTATCCAGAAAACTGGAACCCCCAAAGGTACCCAAATAAAACCTGTTTCAGCTGCAAATGTTGTTGTTGCTTCTTTACTAGAAATCTAGCTCTACCAAAGTTATTCTGAATAGCAAGAGAGAACAGGCACAAATGTATTGGTTGCGAATACTTGCTCTTCTTCAAATGGATCTTAGTTCATGGAGTAATAATCTTCAGTATACACTTCATATTTTAAAAAATTGTAATTAAGATGACCAAAAAGCAGTCTCTGGGGGAAAACCATAAATCCACTTAAAGATTCAGTATCTATGGATATGACAAACAGATGTTCCGAAGATGCAACTAAAACCACAGTTTCAGGTAAAGCATGAACTTGGTTTACTTTCAATAGTCATCTTTAATACTGTTTCTATATTCCGTAGATAGAAGACACTAACTAAGAGACCATTTTTCACCAAAAAAAGTCACTTTATAGTACTAAATTCTCAGTTCTCTAAAAGAGTACAGATTTGCTAATTCCCACACCACTGCATTAATGGCTCAAAATTTATGAGGGCTTCTGAGATTGTTCCAGGAGCAACTAAAAAAAAAATCAGTTTGTCTAAAAATAAGATACATTGTCCCTGCAAAAGATACTGAGTGAAATCCTGGCTCTGGGGAATTAACTGTACCATTATAAGCATCTTTGTACAGGTATAGCTGTGTCCACACTAGGGTGTTGTACTGCTTTAACTACATATGTTACTAAACCAATATAGTTATGGTGACAAAAACAAAGAAACAAAAACCACCCGTGTATAAAAAGTTAGGACTGCCCCTAAAAAGTTAGGACTCATTTAGACAAAGCAGAAAGCACAATCTTATGTAGAATAACTTAACATACCACTTCACAGATATGCTGACCAGCATAGCTGTGATAAGAAAGGAATAATCAAAAATATGTTTTTCAAGCAATACTCTAATTCAAAGCATAAAATAAGCTACACGTTAGCATACCTATTACTGGGCATCATCAATGACACACTCCTTACATCAGCTGTGAAGATGAAAGAACAGATAAAGCTAGACAAACTAAACCTAGTTTCTAATCCATCTTTTAAGCATCATGGCTAAGTGCATGTGGTCGGTGTCAAATGATACAGAGAATAACTACAACTCTTAACTACTTAATTCCTGATAAATAGAAAAATATAAAGATAAAGATAAATTAAAATGACATAGCATTTTGAATGTAACTGTACTTTAGAAATACAAAGGAATCACAAGAAAACAAACATTTTCATTTTATAACCAAAACAGGATGAAAAGTCCTTAAAAAAACAAAAACAAAACTAAACCTTGTAGACAGATATGTTTCACTGTAGGTTGTCCTCAGCTTTTAGAATATTAAATAAAGCATTTATTTTCCTACTGTTGGGCTACAGAAACTGATATTTTGATTAAACCCAAACTGACGACTTCAAGAAGTTGAACACATATTTGTAAATAATCATGGAACTCATCACTATTGATGGAGCAGGTGCTCGTAATTCCCAGAATTTATAGGGAAAATGGA
>NW_027058909.1:0-2000 GCF_011386835.1 Chrysemys picta bellii | reverse complement strand
CCATCTTCTTCATCCCTCACATAGAAAAAAGCCTCAGAATACTAGGAATATACCCACCCCCTACTTACAGCTTCTCCATGAGAATACTGAAAAGCAGAGAGACAGCCTTGTTGAGTCTAGTTTCTCCCTCCATCCCCAAAATGTCTAGTGTTGTCTTGTTTTGAAACTGAACCTTGTTACTAGCCTACTATAAAATGTCTGGAGAATGAAAACAGACAATATATTTGGGGAAAAAAAATCCCACCACATTTCTTTTTAAGCTGCCGTGTTTTCTTGCTCTGCGTGTACTTTTTAAGGCTTTCACAAACAAGCTTTATGTAATTTATGCAAATTTTAAAAGTTGTCCCAATCACAAAACCAGTCCATCCTATTAAAGGGGAGCACAGTTGATGCTATTTTTCCAGCCAATTTAGTAAACAAGGAAGAACTTGTTATGTTCTTTGCCACTCCTCTTATATTATCTGTTAATTTCTCTCTTCTGAAGACTACAGTTCAAAGGCCTAGCAGATCACTAGTTAAGTACTAACTATTATGTTGTTCACGGAAAGGTGAGGGATCCAGGGCATGGGAAATTCATTTTCAAACACACTTGGTCTCTGCCACTTACAAGCACCAGGTTCTAAAGGTCAAAAGACTGTAAGACTCTGGTACTCTCGAGCACACAGACCAAAGCAGGAATTTTAGAAGTTCTTTTTGCTATTGCATAGACACTTAGCTCAAAGCAATCTGAAGTCTAGACAGATAGCAGTGCTTAATTAGTATGATTAAAAAGCTTGAAAAAGTCATTAGATTGCTTAATGAATAAGTTGTTTAAGACCATTTAGTTTTGACCTGCACAGACTATTTTAATTTTGTCAAGCATTTAATTATGAACTGCCTTTTTTTTTTTTTTTTTTTTTGCACTATGGTCTCTGCATGTTATCCCACTGCCTGAAGCTCTGTGCAAGTGTCTAATGAAAAATACAGAATATTGTTTTCATAAGCAACTTATGTACAATAGTCATCATCATCATGGGATCTAAGAATACTTATTAATTAAGCCTGAACAAGTCTATTAAATTAAGGCTGAGTATGACTAATTTATATAAAAGGGAAGTCAGACTGAAGACTAAAAACCGAGGCTGACAAACTGACACTTGAAGATCAGTCAGTTTGGGGGAAGAAAATTTCAGTCAGAGAGACAGTTCTTTCCCTTCACTTGCACAAGAGGACAGAACCTAGATTTGGCAAACCTGGCTGATGTCACAAAAGGGATGTATCAGTTTGCTTCACTATCCCTTCCCTTCCCTGGCCCATGGAAGTCTCCATTATAGGTATCCCATGGAGCAATGTGTTTCCCGGGTAGGGAAAGGAGCTAGCTAAATTGGGGCCCCTGCTCTCCCTAGCATTGTACTTCCAGCCGCCATGGGAACTCAGAGTAAAATAATTCCACAAGAGTGTGTGAAGCAAACCTTCGCCCCCCTCTCCCCACATGAGAATAAAGAGATGGATGGGATTGGGAATGCTTTATTGTTACCATGTAGATTACTACCACACAGCAATTACTGGCACATACTGTGGAATTTTAGTGCGTTTATGGGTGGACATCAATCCACTAGGTACTAACTAGAAGCAAAGTAACTGAACAACAGAAACTGCCATTTAGCAGTTTGAATGTTGATAAAACAGATCAGAACCAACCCCGCAGGGGTGATCTGAATAAGTGATTACTTTTGGAAACGTGTATTATTTTAGTTTTCTAACAAGGTTTATTGAGCTAAGTCTCTGTCTTACAGATGTTTATTATGGTTTATGCACATACACTGTACACAAAAAGTTATTTATACCTCAACATAAAAATTAAAACAAAGGAGCCTTGAAATTTAACCTTTAAATGTGTGAAATACATTGTAAACTAAATATGTTTATATTGAAAAGTGTTTGGCAGTATGCAAAATCTTTTATTTTTAAACGAGATTCAGTATAGAAGTATTTTTAGAACAGTTTTTAAATATTGCTGA
>NW_027058908.1:0-2000 GCF_011386835.1 Chrysemys picta bellii | reverse complement strand
AAAAGAGGACAGTTAAAATTTTACATGAAATAAAAACTCAGCATCACCACTTCCATTTGAATAGTTGAGATATTAAAAATCCTACGTTGTCAAGTTCTGCCCGTAGACCATCGGAATCGTTCTTGGCTTGCTGCAAGTCCTGGTTGAGTTTCATCTCCTTGCACTGCTGGGCCACTGTCTGTAAGGCACGGAGCTGACGTAATACTTCCTAGAAATGTAGAAGATGGGGGAGGGGGAGGGAGGAGGGAGAAACACACTCCTGTTACATGTTTCTAGTCAAGTTACTATAACTATTAACACTGGAAAACATGGGGGAGGGACAGTAAATAGTCTCTGTAAATAGTTACTAATTACACTAAAGCCCTCTCTTACAGAAGTTACACCAAAAATCCTGTCTTGATAGAGAGGTGATAAAGGCTCTAACAGGGACAGGGGGGAGATCATTAGGTCCTGGACTACAATACTTTGGTCCCAGGAAGGTCCCTCACTTGGGGAAGTGTAGTTGCTGTAGCCAACTACACTTGAGCACCACAGTCTCCAGCGGCATGGTTCCAAAGCAGGGCACAGGGCAGCCTCCATCAACATGGCTTTTAATCAGATATCCCTGTCTTTAAGAGAGCGAGGTCTGAAGTTTTTGCAGATCCTACACTTCTCTTTAATATGCGCCTCTCTGAGGCACTTAAGGCAGCTCGTGTTCATGTCACTATTAGACATAGGTTTGCTGCACCCAGCCCATGGCTTAAACCCCAGGGACCCGGCCATACCCCGTCCTTGGGGCTATGTCCCTAATGGGATTCCGCTCCTAAATGCTAACTGCTAACACTACAGTAACGATATACAAGAAAAACTCAGAGTCCAAAGTTAGAGAAACCACTATTGGACTTGTGAAAACAGGAAGCGTTCCAACAACCGTCACTGGTGGAAAGAAGGAACTGAGAGGGCATGGGACCAGCAGGGCCCAATGTACCAGCGCATAAGCACAGGGCTCCAGAGGTTGCCAAAGCCGGCCCTAGGGGGCGCGCACACATCAAATATGGAATTGACATGAGCAAGCACTCAAAGAAGAAGAATCCAATCTTGCGTGCCTGAGGCACATATGCACCTAGAGTGGGATCTACATGGACAAATACTCAAGGAACAACTTGTTCACTCTGGTAACAGCAGTCTGGAGGCAACTTTAAACTTGTGAAAAAATGGGTCTTGTCTTACCTTTTCCCGTTCTTTTCTTTTCTCTTCTAAGGAGCGACGATTAATTTCAACTTCTCTTTGCCATTTCTGTACTCTTTCCATGGTTTGCTCCATCATTTCAGTCTATAAAAAGTTTAATCATAAATCACAGTGATGCAAGAGGAATATTTATTATTTGTACTACAATAGCAATCCCGCCCCCACAATCAGGATTGAAACCCCACTTTAGTAGGCACTGTTAAAAAAAAAAAAAAGACCACATACATACGAGGAAGTCATGGTCTCTGCCCCAAAACTGCTTACAGTCTTCCATGACCTAGTGAACACCCACACAGGTATCCCATCCCAAACTGATAACAGATTACACTTGGCTATAGTACAAGTGTGTGCTAAGTTTCAATAAATGAGCAGCAAAAACTAAAAAAAACTAGAAGTGTTTAGGCACAAGAGATAAATTCAATGCAACTTTCAATTTACAGTGAATCAGCACATTGATTCAACTGAAAAAAATGAGTGAACTATTTTGAACAGCAAGAACAGAAGAATTTTCATTGTTTAAAGTAGGTTAGACTGAAATTTTAAACTGAAAATCAATATGCTAAGAATTTCCTTTTTAGAGGAAATTCTCCTATTAGAAGTGTTTCAGTTTATCTGTCATAGAGGAAATTATCCTATTAGAAGTGTTTCAGTTTATCTGTCACTTTATTAAAATAATATATTGCTTGTAATTTTGTTGGTTTATAAAGAACTAGAGTACACTGAAACCCCATTTAATAAATTCCCAGTGTAATTTCTATTGTGAAAACAATCTG
>NW_027058907.1:0-2000 GCF_011386835.1 Chrysemys picta bellii | reverse complement strand
GTGGGATGGGGTGTTTGCGGTGCTGCTACTCTTACCACTGTACTGCTGCTGGTGGCAGCGCCACCTTCAAGCTGGGAGACTGGAGAGTGGCAGCTGCTCGCTGGGAGCCCAGCTTTGAAGGCAGAGCTACTGTCAGCAGCAGCACAGAAGTAAGGATGGCATGGTATGGTATTGTCACCCTCACTTCTGCGCTGTTGCAGGTGGGGCACTGCCTTCAGAACTGGCTGCCTGGCCAACAGGCACTGCTCTCCGGCTGCCCAGCTCTGAAGGCAGCACAGAAATAAGGACCCTCAATTTGAGGAACACTGGTCTCCCCCATGAATCTGTATAGAATAGGGTAAAAGTACACAAATGACCAGATTTCATGGTCCGTGATGCGTTTTTCATGGCTGTGAATTTGGTAGGGCCCTACTGGAGAAGATGTTCCAGATCTTCAGTGAATCATGCCCGAAGGCATGAGGCTGCAAGATGCTAAGTACCTGCTAAGAAGTGCTTGGACCCTTGCAGAAAATGGCAAGCTAATTAAGAACTTAAGGTTGTCCAACATAATGCATACTTTCAATTCATTATCCTCAGGATGTTCTAAGAAACATTATTCAAGTATCTTGAATCTTGTAAATATGACTGAATGTTTGACACACACTACTGCTAACAATCATTATAAAAGCAGCCAGAAGAGGCCTGGTGCAACATGGTACAGTGCCTGGGCAGTACCTTGATCATGTTGTGCTGTCATTCTATTCAATTCATCTCTAATTTTGTGCAAAGCAGAATCTTTTTTCTGTGAATTCCAATTTTGTTTTCTCCAGCTGGAGTTGAATTTCTTGAAGTTTGTTCATATGGAATTTCTTTTCTTTTTCTTGATCTTGTAGCAGATATTCCAGTTCTTGAACTTTAAAGTTTAATTCTTAATTTAAAAGAAAAAGGATTAATATGATGCCTTCTACTTAAAAAGGTATTTACTGTATTAGTACTTTAAAGCAGCCTACACATTCTAATTAGACATATTCTATGCACTTGATAAGATGCAAATAAAAAAATAACTACTTAAAAACTGCTTATCAGGTTAAATATGTAGCAATATAAAAATTTTTAAGACTCTATTATCAAATTAGGAAAATTGAAAGGCCTTTAAAAGTCTAGTTGGTACAATTTAGGTTTATTTTTTGAGCTTGGATAGTGACTGTAGATCAGTTTCACTTTGTTTTTTACTAGCTTCATTTTCTGCTTCTTATGCATTGGCACAACATCGCAGTGTTTAGGCCACTAATTTTGCAGAGGCTCTTTGTCAGGGGTTCTCAAACTGGGGGTCGGGACCCCTCAGGGGGTCTTGAGGCTATTATGTGGGGGGTCACAAGCTGTCAGCCTCCACCGCAAACCCTGCTTTGCCTCCAGCATTTATAATAGTGTTAAATATATTAAAAAGTGTTTTTAATTTATACGGGGGGGGGGGTGGAACTCTCAGAGGCTTGCTATGTGAAAGGGGTCACCAGTACAAAAGTTTGAGAATCATTGCTCTTTGTTTATAAGAACTACCTCCACTGGAATTTTCTAAAACGTTATTGAAACATTTCTATTTGGTCTTAAGTTTTGAAAAAGCTGCTTCTTAAGAAAAACTATTACAAACCTGTGTTTTGGGCCAAATTTAACCAAATGGTGTTCATTTAACTTATTCAATGCATGTCTCCCTTTTTGGAAGGGGCTTTAGTAAATATAATATAGGCTCTTTTTTTCACATTACTAAAACACTGCGTATCTAAAAATCAAAACTGCTTTTGTCATGATACACATGTGTGTTTGGGGAGGCTCAGAATCTATAGTTTCTTTTCCACAGACTTCAATGAAATTTTGCACATGAAGAACAGTAATCATCAATTTCAGATTATTAGCATGTGAAATAAATGATCTGATCATTCTTTTATGAAGACCTATTCCACTGGTACTCTATCTGCAAACAAACAGATGGCAGCCAACAGCAGTTGAGAATTTTCCTTTTTTCG
>NW_027058906.1:0-2000 GCF_011386835.1 Chrysemys picta bellii | reverse complement strand
TTATATTTACAGTACATTCTATTAATAGCCTCAGGTAAAGATGGACTGAGAAGTCGAAATGATAAGAGCTGGAGGCCAAGACCTCTGGGAAACCCTTGCTCAGAGGTTTAGCCGTTACTTGGAAAGGCAGAAGATACCATCTAACTGGAAGGAGTCCAACACCATTCTGCTGTGCAAGAAGGGATCGTGAAGATCTAAAGAACTTTTGTCCAATATGCCTGCTCTCACATGTCTACAAGCTGTTCACCAAAATAATAACAAACTGACTCTCACAGAGTCTGGACGAGCAACAGCCCAGAGAACAGGCAGGTTTTCGGAGGAATTTCAGCACATGGACCATATTTTCACTATATTCCCTTTATGTATTGCCTTTGTCGACTATGAAAAAGCGTTGGACAGCATAGAGATCAATACAGTGTTGAATTCTTTTGCAGAGCAGGGCATCGACACAAACGATATCAAACTATTAAAGGAAGCAAATTGACGGCACAACTGATACAACCTTATTTGATACTCCCCATCCCAGTTAAGAACAGTGTGAAACAAGGCGACATGGTTTCACCGAAACTCTTCACAGCCTGCCTCAAAATAGTAATGAGGCAGATGAATTGGAAGGGTGGAATCAACATCAACAGAGAGCACTTTTACCATCTTGGATTCATGGGCTCTATTGTGTTGATTACCAAAAATACTATCAAACTACAGAAAATGCTGCGAGAACTCAACACAAAAAGCAGCCAAGTCGGACTGAAAATTAACCGCTCCAAAACAAAATGTATACGATCTGATACATTGCAAAAAGCCCAAATAACAATGAAGGGAGAACAAATAGAAGTTGAGCAATATGTCTATTTGGGCCAAGGAATTAACATGCGCCATGATCAGGAAGCTGAACTCTCGCGAAGAAAGAACGCACATTGGTGTGCATTCAGTTCTATCAAGGATGTCCTCCAAGGAAAAATCAATAAGGCAACACGTGCCAGCCTCTTCAGCTAAACAGTACAGTACTCCTCACTTAAAGTCATCCCTGTTAACGGTGTTTCATTGTTATGTTGCTGATCAGTTACAGAACACGCTCGTTTAAAGTTGTGCAATTGTTAGTGGGGGAATGGTCCCGCTATTGTGGGGAACTTTCCTGGCTTCTGCACTACCGCGGTGAAGTGGGCTAGCGAAAGGATCTGAGTCCTCGCTCCCACTCCCTTTACCCAGAGGCCTCCCTGCCCTTGAGGGCTCCCCTTCCACTCTCCTGTCTGGCAGAGTCCTCGTAACCCCAACAAGGCTGGGCCCAGGATTGCTGTGCCCAGGATTCCTGGGGGCTCAACCCCCAACCCTGCTGTGGTCACCTAGGACAGGGGCTAGGGTGTCCCCACTCCGGGGTACCCTCTCTGCACTGGGCACCTCCCTGACCCACTGATTATTCCATACAATTTAAAGCAAATACAAGTTGTTTAATTAACAATTAATCTAAAGAAAAGAACAAGGAAAAATGGGAAAGGTTAAAGGAAAACACATCACCCTGCTCTGTGGCAGGGAACATCACAAACAGTGTCTCTGGACATCAGGGCACTTCGCAGTCTGTTCCTTGTAGGTCCCAGATTTCCTTCTCAGGCCCTGGCTGTGCTGCAGGTATGCTGTAGGTTGGACACTTGCAATGGTGGTGGCCACACACCTCCGTGCTTTGAGTGATGGGACCCTTCTTCCCAGCGTCAGCCCCCCGTCAGGTTAAGGTCCCCCGCCCGGTCTGGCCTACAAGGACCCTTGGCTAGGGGTGTCTTTCTGTGCTGGGCCCTTTGCCCGAGGTCCCCCTTTGGCTGGTCCCAGTTGCTCACCGCACCTGGCTCTGTGGCTGCAGCTCTGCTCCCAGCACAGGATCTGCTCTCCCTGCGCTGCGTCTCTGGCTCTGTGGCTGCAGCTCTGCTCCCAGCACAGGATCTGCTCTCCCTGGGCTGCGTCTCTGGCTCTGTGGCTGCGCCTCTGGCCCCTCTGGATCTGGCACGGTT
>NW_027058905.1:0-2000 GCF_011386835.1 Chrysemys picta bellii | reverse complement strand
GTCAAAGGGAGTTAGTGAGAAGTGCTGTGTTTGCGGATCCAGAGAACTTACTTGAGGAGAGAGAAAGAGGAGCAAGAAGTTGAAATGAAATCAATATAGCAGAAAAATGAACAAAAATTCATGATAAAACAAAGTTGTTGGGAGAAACTGAACCGCCAACTTGTTCTGCTGGTGGACACAATTTCTGGTGGCCTGAGGTGAAGGATGGAGCTTAGTCCTGGAGCCTTCAGCAACAACACTGGTCCACCTCCCAGTTCTACGGGTGAGAGGAATCACCTCTTTGTTCCAAATGAGGAGAAAAGCTGGGCCACAGAACAGACAAAACGTGCACATTTTATCATGTTTTCAGGTGTCCCGCTAAAGACCTCCTGTATCTTTGATAGCTAGAAGTTTATAAGGTAACAGATTTAATGAGATTTCCATGCTACTAATGGAGAAGTTATAGCAAATGTTATATTAGAATAGAGACTAGATATTATAAAGGACACAAATAAATATTTTGGCTCTTAAAAGCTTAAGTATGAAATGCCTTATTAAACTATCTGAAAAACTTATGTTTGTTTCTAGTAAGTCTACTTTTTCTTCTTCTAAAGCCTTCTTAAGGGTTCCATTTTCAAGTTGTAGCTCCTGGACTGAATCCTGGAGCAATTTATTGTTGTTTTTTAAATGCTGAAGCTCGGCTTCTTGTGCTTCCAGTTCTATTTTCTGAGACAAAGTCTTATCTATAGTAATAAAAAAAATTAAGTGGTTAATTTGTGAAAGCAAACAATGTCAAATATGCAATATTAGCTTTTATGGGTAACACTATAAAATGGCAATATTGACAATTTTCAATTTTTCACCTAGCAATAAATTTTTTTAGTATTTCAGAATATAATTACGTATGTGTTCTAAAACTGCCTTTATTCCCAAACCATGAAATTGTATAGCATTGCCAGAATTCAGTTTTGCAGAAAGAACATACTGCTAGTCAAATCGCTCTATGCTTCACAATTGTAACACTGTTTCTACAGCCCATCTTCACTGAGGTCTGATGGCTTGTACTCTGAAACTCATGGTTGACAGGTAACAGTATCAATGGCTAGATAAAGAATTTTGGTGCCCTATTTGTCCATTTTCCTGTCTTCAAAATCCAGAATATATAAAAATGATCAAGGTGTTTGATGGACTGATGTATGAAGTAAAATTAAGAGAGACAGACAATACAAGAGATTTCCTGTATTGCAAAGAGAATTCTATTGAATAACACCAACTTACCATATAAAACAAGACTAAGCATTCCCTTCCTACAGGACAAGGAAAATTCAATGTCTCCAAGACCCAGAACTTGGTGAGAAAGAGGGGTAGAGAGAGGGGAAGGGAAATGATAGCAATCAACAGATATTTGAACTATGTCAACACATAGAATGGAGAAGGATTATTTAGGGTGGTGATTCAAAGGGGAGTGTAGTGGGGCGGTTGCCCGCTCTAGCCCTGAAGGGGTTGGAACAACCCTGCAGAGGGCTGTGGCTGGGGAAAGCAGCAAGCCTGGGCTGATTGGGGAGGCAGCTACAGCTGGGCCACGCCCCCATCAGGCCACAGCTGGCCCTTATAAAAGGGCTGTGAGCCAAACACTCAGTCAATCTTCCTCTAGCTCTGAAGGGAGAGGGACCTAGCTGTTTGGGAAGCTAAGGGTACTGGAGTGAAGCAGGGCTAGGGAAAGGCCAGAGGAGCTGGGGAGCTCCAGGCTGACAACTCCCCAGGCTGCAGGGCCATGTTCAAGGCCCAGAGTGGTACTGAGTTGTAGGGAAAGGCAGCAGGTCCAAAGTCCCCTGCCAATTATGAGTGGCCATTACAGACTGCAGTCGGCCCTAGTGAAACAGGTCTAGATGGTGACTGGCAGTAGCCACTGAGGCAAGGTGGAGGATAGCGGGTGGGGATTCCCCTGGGTGGGAATCCCCAGATAGTGGGTTACTGTTGTGAGCAGGACCCTGACAGGGGAGGACACCAGGGTCCGGGAG
>NW_027058904.1:0-2000 GCF_011386835.1 Chrysemys picta bellii | reverse complement strand
AAAATGGGCATGTTTAGTATTGAGAAAAGAAGACTGAGAACAGTCTTCAACTATGTAAAGGGCCATTATAAAGAGGACAGAGACTGTTCTCCACATCCCCTGGAAGTAGGACAAGAAGTAATCAGCTTAACTGGCAGCAAGGGAGATTTAGGTTAAATATGAGGAAAAACTTTTTGCTTATAAAGGATAAACACTTGGATAGGCTTCCAACGGAGGTTGTGGAATCCTCGTCAGTGGAAGTTTTTAAGAACAGGTCTGACAAACACCTGTCAGGGATGGTCTAGGTATACTTAGTCTTTCCTCAGAGCAAGGGGATGGACCAGATGACCTCTCAAGGACCCTTCTAGCCCTACATTGCTATGATTCTATAAACACAGACCTATGTACCACTTAAGTCTCATTCATATCTTAAAATAAAACGTAAGTGGGACTTTAAGTGGTGCTGCACAGACCTCGTACAGACCCTCTTCAAAGTGGTGAATTAACCTTTAAATATTTACTGGTAAGTGGAGTGAGGCCAAAAATTCCTAATGGCAAGAGTTATGTGGTTTGGGGGGAATTAGTGGGCCAATATCTGCTTTCAAATATCTGCAGCAGTTTAAATCCCAAATAACTCCATTGTAGCATCTTTTAGAGGTAGTGGAAAAACAGATTAAGTCTATAGGATGCTACACTGGAGTTACTCGGGATTTAGATCACTGCAACAGAGCCCTATTCTGCCCAGCGAGTTTTATATCATAGTATTATTTTATTGTTTTGGATGTTTTGATCTGCAAAGCACATCAATTTTAAAAATTTCTACACAACTGTAGTATTTACTATTTGAGTTCAAATGGCCTTCTCAGAGACCACTTCTTCCCAAGTGTCCTGCTATTGGTGACTGCAGACCTACTGTCAGTTTGCTGAATGAATATGGCCAGGGACATACCAGAAACTTTATTTGGAGCACTGGAAGGCACTTCTAAGCCATGCTCTGAAGTTCAGAATGGCAGCTTTCCAGAACTGGTGGCAAACAAGGTAGAAGGGATTGGCAGATGACATAGGGGCTCAACAGGCTAATCACAATGAAAGAACCTAATATTTACAATGAGAAAAACATAATGAATGCTTTAAAATAAAGAATGTAACATACATCTCAAACGCGCATAACTGCTGGGAAACAAAATGAATAATGCTGCAACAGCAGACTTCTTACCCATTCCCAAGGTGGAGATAACAGGTTTCCCCCTGCACTAGGAAAAAGTTGAAATGAAGAGAAATGGGAGGAAGAATGCCACTAGAGTATAGATGAAGGAACAAGGAACCTGAGACAGAACCATTATTATACACTGCTTTTCCTCCCTCAAGGTACCTGCTGGGCAAAGATGCATTCACTGTATGCATGTATTTCATATGGGTATGTTATCCTGAATGTTAAACTGTTCAGGTACTTGCAGCACATAAACAGCAAAGGATACATGAGAAATGAAATGAAAAGACATTCAATTTGCAAAAATATGCTTTCTCCATGCTGCAGAATAGTGGTATAGTGTAAATTCCAAGATAGGTCTTGATATCTATGTGGTCAGAATAAAGAGAAACAGCTTGACAATATCTGAAATCCATCTATGCGTCCATCAAATCCCACTTCTACAAGGCTCCTTTGTTTTAAATTTATGAATGAGGTTAGGGCTCATGAAACTGAGGGATTCATAACATTTGCTTGAGCCAAACATAGTACGGATAGGCACGGTGCATGCTACCCCATACAGCTCTGCCAATCCATCTCAATCTTGACCTACAATACTCCTGCTGCTTTTCCAATCCTAGGCTTCTCACGAGCAGAGACTGCTGCCAATGTAGCTGAATGGTGCCAAACTGTCTGGGGGTTTTGTGATGTGGCCAAATGGGGACTAGTATGAAATGCAACTCACCTCCACTCATAAGCAAAGTGAAGATTTGAACCAAGGTGAAAGGCTGGAAGGCTAGCCCGCAGCATTGAACAGCCTTTAGCAGCCATA
>NW_027058903.1:0-2000 GCF_011386835.1 Chrysemys picta bellii | reverse complement strand
TATCTACATCTATGATAGCATAAGGTGTTCATTCAGTAACTAAAGTGTTAACTATCTGATAATGTAGACACAGTTGCTACCCAGGACTCCATATGAGTGGAGGCCTTCTATAGATTGGGAGCAGTAAAAGGTAATACAGTGTTGAACCTTGTAGTAGTAACAAATGCTATAACCTGAGGACAAATCTCTGAAAATATTAGCTTTAAAAATTGTTATTGCCAATGTTCACAGTTGTTTCATGGGTTATAAGTCAACTGTTCTACATCTAGACAGACAGATTTAGTAAACTTTTTTTTTCTTTAGAAATTGTCACTTTCATTATTTCAGAGATTTAACTCTGTATTTTATATACATCCTGAAAATTCTAAATTCTTGTCTGTACCCCAGCCGAAAGGTAAGCTGTGGTATAGGAAAGGGGAAAGAAATATACCTAATATTAGCATACTGCTTTCCCCAAGCCTATTACCAATTATACAAGGTGCAGGGCAATACAGAGTCAGGTCCCTTGTCACTTGACTCTCAGTTCTGGGCATAAACCATTAGACCACTCTTTCTCCGTAGGAAAGAACTTACAGAGAAATAATTAAGCATTATTATGATGACAGTATGATTTTTCTTTGGTTGCTTGCATGGTGTTTTGGCTTGTTTTTTGTTTGTCAGAGTATCTGGGTCTATCTGGGTTGTCATGTGCAACTTTACTTTAATTGTTATTTAACATCCAAACATAACACGATGGCTGCTTTATCAATAAATGGTCCCTTTTCGGATCTGAAGTTTGGCGTAGCTAATATATATGTACTCAGTGCTAATCCAAGGCTTTGGTTGAGAAATACGATTGACTTGCTTCATACTATCTGTTCAGGGTAGCAGGGATCACTTGGGGCTTGCAGGCCTAGTAAGCAGGCTGTGGCTCAACAGTCTGAGTCTTGGGATGGCCTTGCCAGGCAATCTACAAGTTACCAAGTGGCCAAGTTACAATCCACATTCCCCAGTGCTTCCCAGGTCAGGCAGAGAAGGGGAGAAAGGGTAGGAGAGCCTTGGGCCTCCCTCTCTACTGGGTCCAGCCCAGAGTCCCAGGGAGAAGGGGTGAGGAGAGTCTCAGGGCAGGTCTACACTACAAATTTACATTGGCGCAGCGTGCCACTGCAGTGTGTCGAGTGAAGATGCTCTAAGCCATTGGGAGAGAACCCTCCCATTGGTTTAATAACTCCACCTCCACAAGAGGCTGTAGCTATGTTGGCAGGAGAAGCTCTCCCGCCAACGTAGCCTTGGTCCCTTCTAGCTGGTACAACAGATGAGCCTTCCCTGGGGCTCTTCCTACCTCCTCCTGTTCTCGCTCCAGTTTAGGGTGTGGTCATGGCACTCAGCTTCCCTCTTAGCAGAGGGTTGCTTCCACAGTCTCACTAGTTCAAACAGTTAGTTGGATCTTCCCAGTCCACTTTTCAGTGTCCACTTGCTTCTCCTTGTCAGGGGAGAGAGGCGAGAAAAAGGAATGTCAGGCCTTTGGCCTCTTGGTTGGATCTTACCCATAGTCCAGACTCTTCTCCTATAGATCCCTTTGTCCCAGAAGCTAGAGCCCGGCTGCCTGCCTGCAGCCAGTCTCTCCTTCACTCTCCCCAGCTTGACTGTCAGAGTCTCCTTTTAAGTAGGCCATCCATTTGGTGCATGCTGTGCAGTTGCTGAAGATCAGGGGCTTCTGTGCCAGAACTGCTCCATTACTTATAGTCTCAGTGAGGGGTCTGTAAACCCCATCACAGGGAGGGAGATCTTTAATTGCACACTGCAACTAAGAACTAAGAACAGCCATACTGGGTCAGACCAAAGATTCATCTAGCCCAGTATCTGTCTACCGACAGTGGCCAGTGCCAGGTGCCCCAGAGGGAAGGACCAGAACAGGCAATCATCAAGTGATCCATCCCCTGTTGTCCATTCCCAGCTTCTGGCAAACAGGCTAGGGACACCATTCGTGCCCATCCTGCCTAATAGCCATTGATGGACCT
>NW_027058902.1:0-2000 GCF_011386835.1 Chrysemys picta bellii | reverse complement strand
ATCCTCCATGAACTTATCGAGTTCTTTTTTGAACCCTGTTATAGTCAGGGTTCAAACTAGTAAGAGAGAAACTTAATTTTACAGAGACCCCCGCATATCATAGAAACATTAAAATGCTAAGTGCGGTATCTGCCAGCTGGAAAGATTTACAGAATTTCTAAAGAAAAGAGATTACACCCTCTCAAACTCCCCTGTTGGCCGCCCTGTTTGATGCCGCTTCTCGCAGCTGTACCGGTGCCTGGCCGGGCGGCCGCTTTTATGGGCCCCTTAATCAGCCAACCTCCGCCCCCTACTCAGGGCTCGCCGTCCTTCCAAGCACCCAGCCCCTGCCGGCCCCTACAAACAAACACACAAGAACAACAAGGACAGATGCAAATACAGCTACCTTCCCCTCCAATGGGAACTCCCTCTCAAACTCCCCTGTTAGCCGCCCTGTTTGCTGCCGCTGCTCGCAGCTGTACCGCTGCCTGGCTGGGCGGCCGCTTTTATGGGCCCCTTGATCAGCCAAGCTCCGCCCCCTACTCAGGGCTCGGCGTCCTTCCCAGCACCCAGCCCCTGCCGGCCCCTACAAACAAACACACAAGAACAACAAGGACAGATGCAAATACAGGTACCTTCCCCTCCAATGGGAACTCCCTCTAAAAATCCCCTGTTAGCCGCCCTGTTTAGTGCCGCTGCTCACCGCTGCCTGGCTGGGCGGCCGCTTTTATGGGCCCCTTGATCAGCCAAGCTCCGCCCCCTACTCAGGGCTCGGCGTCCTTCCCAGCACCCAGCCCCTGCCGGCTCCTACAAACAAACACACAAGAACAACACGGACAGATGCAAATACAGGTACCTTCCCCTCCAATGGGAACTCCCTCTCAAACTCCCCTGTTAGCCGCCCTGTTTGCTGCCGCTGCTCACCGCTGCCTGGCTGGGCGGCCGCTTTTATGGGCCCCTTGATCAGCCAAGCTCCGCCCCCTACTCAGGGCTCGGCGTCCTTCCCAGCACCCAGACCCTGCCGGCCCCTACAAACAAACACACAAGAAAAACAAGGACAGATGCAAATACAGGTACCTTCCCCTCCATTGGGAACTCCCTCTCAAACTCCCCTGTTAGCCGCCCTGTTTGCTGCCGCTGCTCACCGCTGCCTGGCTGGGCGGCCGCTTTTATGGGTCCCTTGATCAGCCAAGCTCCGCCCCCTACTCAGGGCTCGGCGTCCTTCCCAGCACCCAGCCCCTGCCGGTCCCTACAAACAAACACAAGAACAACAAGGACAGATGCAAATACAGGTACCTTCCCCTCCAGTGGGAACTCCCTCTCAAACTCCCCTGTTAGCCGCCCTGTTTGCTGCCGCTGCTCACCGCTGCCTGGCTGGGCGGCCGCTTTTATGGGCCCCTTGATCAGCCAAGCTCCGCCCCCTACTCAGGGCTCGGCGTCCTTCCCAGCACCCAGCCCCTGCCGGCCCCTACAAACAAACACACAAGAACAAGGACAGATGCAAATACAGGTACCTTCCCCTGCATTGGGAACTCCCTCTCAAACTCCCCTGTTAGCCGCCCTGTTTGCTGCCGCTGCTCACCGCTGCCTGGCTGGGCGGCCGCTTTTATGGGCCCCTTGATCAGCCAAGCTCCGCCCCCTACTCAGGGCTCGGCGTCCTTCCCAGCACCCAGCCCCTGCCGGCCCCTACAAACAAACACACAAGAACAACAAGGACAGATGCAAATACAGGTACCATCCCCTCCTATGGGAACTCCCTCTCAAACTCCCCTGTTAGCCGCCCTGTTTGCTGCCGCTGCCCACCGCTGCCTGGCTGGGCGGCCGCTTTTATGGGCCCCTTGATCAGCCAAGCTCCGCCCCCTACTCAGGGCTCGGCGTCCTTCCCAGCACCCAGCCCCTGCCGGCCCCTACAAACAAACACACAAGAACAACAAGGACAGATGCAAATACAGGTACCTTCCCCTCCAATGGGAACTCCCTCTCAAACTCCCCTGTTAGCCGCCCTGTTTGCTGCCGCTGGG
>NW_027058901.1:0-2000 GCF_011386835.1 Chrysemys picta bellii | reverse complement strand
CGGCCGCTTTTATGGGCCCCTCGATCAGCCAAGCTCCGCCCTCTACTAAGGGCTGGGCGTCCTTTCCAGCACCCAGCCCCTGCCGGCCCCTAGAAACAAACACACAAGAACAACAAGGACAGATGCAAATACAGGTACCTTCCCCTCCAATGGTAACTCCCTCTCAAACTCCCATGTTAGCCGCCCTGTTTGCTGCCGCTGGGCGGCCGCTTTTATGAGCCCCTTGATCAGCCAAGCTCCGCCCCCTACTCAGGGCTCGGCGTCCTTCCCAGCACCCAGCCCCTGCCGGCCCCTACAAACAAACACACAAGAACAACAAGGACAGATGCAAATACAATTATCTTCCCCTCCAATGGGAACTCCCTCTCAAACTCCCCTGTTAGCCGCCCTGTTTGCTGCCGCTGCTCACCGCTGCCTGGCTGGGCGGCAGCTTTTATGGGCCCCTTGATCAGCCAAGCTCCGCCCCCTACTCAGGGCTCGGCGTCCTTTCCAGCACCCAGCCCCTGCCGGCCCCTACAAACAAACACACAAGAACAACATGGACAGATGCAAATACAGGTACCTTCCCATCCAGTGGGAACTCCCTCTCAAACTCCCCTGTTAGCCGCCCTGTTTGATGCCGCTGCTCGCAGCTGTACCGCTGCCTGGCCGGGCGGCCGCTTTTATGGGCCCCTTGATCAGCCAAGCTCCGCCCCCTACTCAGGGCTCGGCGTCCTTCCCAGCACCCAGCCTTTGCCGGCCCCTACAAACAAACACACAAGAACAACAAGGACAGATGCAAATACAGGTACCTTCCCCTCCAATGGGAACTCCCTCTCAAACTCCCATGTTAGCCGCCCTGTTTGCTGCCGCTGGGCGGCCGCTTTTATGGGCCCCTTGATCAGCCAAACTCCGCCCCCTACTCAGGACTCGGCGTCCTTCCCAGCCCCCAGCCCCTGCCGGCCCCTACAAACAAACACACAAGAACAACAAGGACAGATGCAAATACAGGTACCTTCCCCTCCAATGGGAACTCCCTCTCAAACTCCCATGTTAGCCGCCCTGTTTGCTGCAGCTGGGCGGCCGCTTTTATGGGCCCCTTGATCAGCCAAGCTCCGCCCCCTACTCAGGGCTCGGCGTCCTTCCCAGCACCCAGCCCCTGCCGGCCCTACAAACAAACACACAAGAACAACAAGGACAGATGCAAATACAGGTACCTTCCCCTCCAATGGGAACTCCCTCTCAAACTCCCCTGTTAGCCTCCCTGTTTGCTGCCGCAGCTGTACCGCTGCCTGGCTGGGCGGCCGTTTTTATGGGCCCCTTGATCAGCCAAGCTCCGCCCCCTACTCAGGGCTCGGCGTCCTTCCCAGCACCCAGCCCCTGCCGGCCCTACAAACAAACACACAAGAACAACAAGGACAGATGCAAATACAGGTACCTTCCCCTCCAATGGGAACTCCCTCTCAAACTCCCCTGTTAGCCGCCCTGTTTGCTGCCGCAGCTGTACCGCTGCCTGGCTGGGCGGCCGCTTTTATGGGCCCCTCGATCAGCCAAGCTCCGCCCCCTACTCAGGGCT
Organism: Chrysemys picta bellii; assembly: GCF_011386835.1. Classification (NCBI taxonomy): domain Eukaryota; kingdom Metazoa; phylum Chordata; order Testudines; family Emydidae; genus Chrysemys; species Chrysemys picta. The sequence goes on along the minus strand of NW_027058901.1, from coordinate 445 downwards.
CGGCGTCCTTCCCAGCACCCAGCCCCTGCCGGCCCCTAGAAACAAACACACAAGAACAACAAGGACAGATGCAAATACAGGCACCTTCCCCTCCAATGGGAACTCCCTCTCAAACTTCCCTGTTAGCCGCCCTGTTTGCTGCCGCAGCTGTACCGCTGCCTGGCTGGGCGGCCGCTTTTATGGGCCCCTTGATCAGCCAAGCTCCGCCCCCTACTCAGGGCTCGGCGTCCTTCCCAGCACCCAGCCCCTGCCGGCCCCTACAAACAAACACACAAGAACAACAAGGACAGATGCAAATACAGGTACCTTCCCTCCAATGGGAACTCCCTCTCAAACTCCCCTGTTAGCCGGCCTGTTTGCTGCCGCAGCTGTACCGCTGCCTGGCTGGGCGGCCGCTTTTATGGGCCCCTTGATCAGCCAAGCTCCGCCCCCTACTCAGGGTTCG
>NW_027058900.1:0-2000 GCF_011386835.1 Chrysemys picta bellii | reverse complement strand
CTGGCTGGGCGGCCGCTTTTATGGGCCCCTTGATCAGCCAAGCTCCGCCCCCTACTCAGGGCTCGGCGTCCTTCCCAGCACCCAGCCCCTGCCGGCCCCTACAAACAAACACACAAGAACAACAAGGACAGATGCAAATACAGGTACCTTCTCCTCCAATGGGAACTCCCTCTCAAACTCCCCTGTTAGCCGCCGCTGCTCGCAGCTGTCCCGCTGCCTGGCTGGGCGGCCGCTTTTATGGGCCCCTTGATCAGCCAAGCTCCGCCCCCTACTCAGGGCTCGGCGTCCTTCCCAGCACCCAGCCCCTGCCGGCCCCTACAAACAAACACACAAGAACAACAAGGACAGATGCAAACACAGGTACCTTCTCCTCCAATGGGAACCCCCTCTCAAACTCCCCTGTTTGCCGCCGCTGCTCGCAGCTGTCCCGCTGCCTGGCTGGGCGGCCGCTTCTATGGGCCCCTTGATCAGCCAAGCTCCGCCCCTACTCAGGGCTCGGCGTCCTTCCCAGCACCCAGCCCCTGCCGGCCCCTCCAAACAAACACACAAGAACAACAAGGACAGATGCAAACACAGGTACCTTCTCCTCCAATGGGAACTCCCTCTCAAACTCCCCTGTTACCCGCCGCTGCTCGCAGCTGTACCGCTGCCTGGCTGGGCGGCCGCTTTTATGGGCCGCTTGATCAGCCAAGCTCCGCCCCCTACTCAGGGCTCGGCGTCCTTCCCAGCACCCAGCCCCTGCCGGCCCCTACAAACAAACACACAAGAACAACAAGGACAGATGCAAACACAGGTACCTTCTCCTCCAATGGGAACTCCCTCTCAAACTCCCCTGTTAGCCGCCGCTGCTCGCAGCTGTACCGCTGCCTGGCTGGGCGGCCGCTTTTATGGGCCCCTTCATCAGCCAAGCTCCGCCCCCTACTCAGGGCTCGGCGTCCTTCCCAGCACCCAGCCAATGCCGACCCCTAAAAACAAACACACAAGAAAAACAAGGACAGATGCAAATACAGGTACCTTCTCCTTCAATGGGAACCCCCTCTCAAACTCCCCTGTTTGCTGCCGCTGCTCGCAGCTGTACCGCTGCCGCGCTGGGCGGCCGCTTTTATGGGCCCCTTGATCAGCCAAGCTCCGCCCCCTACTCGGGGCTCGGCGTCCTTCCCAGCACCCAGCCCCTGCCGGCCCCTGCAAACAAACACACAAGAACAACAAGGACAGATGCAAATACAGGTACCTTCTCCTCCAACGGGAACCCCCTCTCAAACTCCCCTGTTAGCCGCCCTGTTTGCTGCCGCTGCTCGCAGCTGTACCGCTGCCTGGCTGGGCGGCCGCTTTTATGGGCCCCTTGATCAGCCAAGCTCCGCCCCCTACTCGGGGCTCGGCGTCCTTCCCAGCACCCAGCCCCTGCCGGCCCTTTCAAACAAACACACAAGGACAGATGCAAATACAGGTACCTTCTCCTCCAATGGGAACCCCCTCTCAAACTCCCCTGTTAGCCGCCCTGTTTGCTGCCGCTGCTCGCAGCTGTACCGCTGCCTGGCTGGGCGGCCGCTTTTATGGTCCCCTTGATCAGCCAAGCTCCGCCCCCTACTCGGGGCTCGGCGTCCTTCGCAGCACCCAGCCCCTGCCGGCCCCTACAAACAAACACACAAGGACAGATGCAAATACAGGTACCTTCTCCTCCAACGGGAACCCCCTCTCAAACTTCCCTGTTAGCCGCCCTGTTTGCTGCCGCTGCTCGCAGCTGTACCGCTGCCTGGCTGGGCGGCCGCTTTTATGGGCCCCTTGATCAGCCAAGCTCCGCCCCCTACTCGGGGCTCGACGTCCTTCCCAGCACCCAGCCCCTGCCGGCCCCTACAAACAAACGCACAAGAACAACAAGGACAGATGCAAATACAGGTACCTTCTCCTCCAATGGGAACCCCCCTCTCAAACTGCCCTGTTTGCTGCCGCTGATCGCAGCTGTACCGCTGCCTGGCAGGGCGGCCGCTTTTATGGGCCCC
>NW_027058899.1:0-2000 GCF_011386835.1 Chrysemys picta bellii | reverse complement strand
AGGGGTATTAACTTGCCTATGGAGGAAGCTACCCCAGTCTCCAAGCAGTTGTCTGTGAACAGCCCGGTGTGCTGGGACAAGGGAAATGAAATCCCAAACTATATGTCCAGTAAAGAAAAATGCGTCTCCAACTCTTTTTTGTCTGTGGAGCAGACAGAAGGTGCCTTTCGGCCTGTGATGGTTGAGAGTAATTTAGTTGTCTCAGAGTTGGTTCTGGATTCAACTAAAGCCCAGGAAGGGAATGGTCCTAAGTTTGCATCTGCTGGGGAGAATGGCACTGTAGCTAGGTTGCATCCAGTTAGTGTCTTAGCAAAATCCCAGAGACCAGACAATTCTGATGCTTGTATTGGGCCTGTTGCTCATGTGTGGTTGGAGAAGGGTGTAACAACTCTGTCTGATCAGGGTGATACCCTAGCCAGGGCACAAGGAGAGCAGAAAGGTAATTTGGTTGTGTTACCTACGGACAGTTTAACAACTTGTAGCAAAAAGGAAAAAATTCCTAAGCTGGTGTGTGGCAAAGAGAAGGGAAGTATTTCTAACCTTTTAACTAGGAAGCCTATGGGTTCACCTGAAAGGGGATTGTGTAGAGATCTGCCTGATGGGCCAGAGGTGATCCTGAATGTAAGTAAGACCCAGACAGAGTCTGTTGTTGCTCAGGAAAGTGTGCCTTTAGAGCAAGCCCTAGGTGAAGAGGGTAAGGGCAGAATTTCTGTGAGGGGTGAATTGCTGCTTAGAAAAGCTCCTGGAGAAAGGAATCCTCATGGTACTCGGTGCAAGCAGTTCCCTGCAACTGAAGGGTGTGAGAGTAATTTAATCAAGGAAGTTTCAGTTCCTAGCGGCCAAAAATTGTCTGTTGTGAATGAATCCTCTGACTTTCCTTTTAAAAGATCCAGTGTGGGTAGCTTTGAGAAGGTCTCAGAGGAAGTAAAAGTTGTTAAGGAATTGAGGCATCCCTATAACCGAGTGGCTGTGTGGGGCCAACTTGTTGGGGAGACAATGGTGTTGGAACAGGAATGTCTCCTTTCTGATTCTTTAAATGAGCAGTTTGTGCTTCAGGGTTTGAGGACAGATTTGGTTACTGATGTGTCAGAGCAGAGCAGTTTTATGGCTAAATGCTTGAGGATGCGGGGGAGAGCAAGCAAACTCTCACCCGCAGACTCTTTGGATTTGTGTGGTATCTCTTTAAGACAGAGTCCAGCCTTGGAGATGATAGCAGTTACGAATATGAAAACTGGTGGACTGGCTCTGGTCTGGGGTAGTGCAAATTACTTGCCTGGCTGGGAAAGGAAGGACTTGCTAATAGCTGTTAGCACAGAGGGCCCACCCCATCAGCCAGTGAATTCTGTTAAGCAAGAGAAATCAGGGTTTGATCCTGCAGGACAAGGAGGAAAGAGAACGCTGAATTTTGCAAAGGGAAGCCACAGGTTAACCCTAAAATGCCCAAACTCCAATGATATTGAGCCAAAGGTGTGGCATGACAAACATGACTGTAGATGGACACTTGGAATAAACTTGTTGTTATTGCTAAATTTTGTAATTAACAATGTGCCTAATCTTTTGGAGAATCCCTTGAACATGTTAAAAGAAATACATGAAAACACACGTTATGTTAAAAGGCCTTGTTACACTGGGGTTTCACAGGTAATGCCTATAAACAATATGGGAACTTTTCACAGGGGAAAAGACATTCCAGACCTAATGTGCTGTATGAAAAGGAAGACTGAGGCACACTACCATATTGCTTTCATGGCTAAATGCCAAGATTCCTGGACTATGAAGAACATTAATATCTGCATTTATTCGATGTTAATTGGGTTCCAAATATTTGCCCAAGCTTGTATGGATAAAGTAGCAGTCTTCTTTAGCTCTTGGCAAGATCACATGGCACATACAGGAACCATGCTGCCAGAGCAGATCCAATCCACTATTGTTCTAACTAAGTGTTACCTTAAGTTTGTAAAGAGGATCAATCATGTGGTTGAACATGATTTTGATAAACC
>NW_027058898.1:0-2000 GCF_011386835.1 Chrysemys picta bellii | reverse complement strand
CTTTCCAAACCTAATCCACACCCTAAACCTAACTCCCCCTTACCCTCACCCTAATCCAACCCTTAGACCCTGACCCTGTAATCCCAACCCTAAACCCTCAAACCCCAGTTTTCCCCCTCTCCCCTGGAGGTGTGTGGCTGAGATGGGCTAGACAGAAAATTGGGGGCCTGCACCCCCCCTTGGCACAAGGCCCCACCCATCTCTATGGCTCTGTTCTCTGCTCCTCTTAAGTGCCAGCCCTGCCTCCTGCCCCGTCCCCCGCATTGACCTCCTCCTGGCCAGGTTGGCGGCTGGAGCCGGCCAGTGGGGGGTGACTGATGCGCTGGCTGGTGCCATGGTATGGGCAGCTTGGGTGCTCCCGTCTCTTCCTCCTCCTGATGCTGCTCTTGGCCCTGGGGCTGCGGCTGTCTCTCAGCTTCCCGCTGCCGTTCGACTGCTTGCAGCCCCCAAGAGCCATCTGGGTAAGGGAACCTGGCTCTCGCAGAACCCTCAGGGAGCATCAACCACGGGCGGCAGGCCCAGGAACCTGGGGCAGAGTGTGTCTGTTCGGGTTGCTGTGGGGCACCCTGAACCCTCTTCCTGCTATGGGCAGCGCATAGTTAAGTGGGTATTTCTGCGCTGCTGCTGGTGGCGGCACTGTCCTCAGAGCTGGGTGGCCAGAGAGCTAGCCAAGTTGGCTAATGAAAAGTGTGTGTCTCCCATGGAGGGGCAGTGACACCCGGCGGCTAGTCAAGGTACTGCACAGTGTAGTGTTTTCCATGGAACAGCAGTGACACCAGGTGGCCAGTTGGGGTAAAGCACGGAGTACATTTATTTGGAGCAGCAGTGACATCTAGTGGCCACTCAGGTAATGCACAGAAGGTGTTCCCTTGGACCAGCAGTGACACCTAGTGCTCAGTCGTGTTGCCGGCCCAGAGGGCCTGAGGGGGCAACAGGGTTCGTTGCCCGGTGTGCGTCGCACCAATAGACACACCAGGGTGGAGAAGCAAATCAAATTTATTCGAGCTCTCGAAAAGGCACTCAGGAGACCAGCATGTCTCAAATCAGAAGTGCAGCAAATACAAGCAAGTTTCCCGTTTTATATTCCAAGCTGTTTGTGTGCAAGCCTTTGTTCTGTTCCCCCTTTACCCCTCCCTTCCTGACAGCGGTTACAGTAGGCATTACATTGTGGTGTGTTAGAAAAGTTCTCGTCCGCATGTTTATCTTTGGCCTTGCAAGCTAAGACGTAGTAGGCTTCTCCCTCTCACTTCCCCCCCCCTATCACGACTGCTTCTGCTAGTGTGAGCGAAACAGCAGCTGTCTGCTAAAAAAGCTGACCGTTACATATTCTGCTTCAGCATTTAGGCTGTTAGTATGGAGGCTGGTTAAAGTTCACAAGATGGAGTTACTGTGGCTCACTTAGACCCAGAGCAGGGGGGGTTTCATCGGCACTTATGGCCTTCCACCCCCCCGAGTTACCTGGTAGCTATGCCTAGTGACGCCAACAGCCGGGATGATGCACAGACTGTGGTTCCCTTAGAGGAGCAGTGACACTCGGTGGCCAGTCATGGTAATGCACACAGCATGTTTCCCTTCGCACATAAGTGACACCCAGTGGGCAGTCTCACCCCAAACACACCTTGTCACACACCCCGACAGACTCCCACAACGTCACACCCCAAACACACCCCTTCACTCCCATCACCCCCCCACAATATTACACCCCCAAACACACCCAGTCACACCTCCACATCACACCCCCTCACACTCCCATCACGCCCCCCCACAATGTCTCATCCCAAACAAACCCGTCACACACCCACAACATCACACCCTAAAACACACCCCATAATTCCCACATTCCATCACACCTCAAACACACCCCGTCACACCCCCACAACGTCACAGACCCCGCCACAACGACACACTCTGTCACACCTCGACACACATCCCACAACGTCACACCCACGACACCCCCCACAATGTCACACCCCATACACCCCGGAACTCCCCCACAATGT
>NW_027058897.1:0-2000 GCF_011386835.1 Chrysemys picta bellii | reverse complement strand
GGTGCAGTCAAAGAGAAACCTATTCTTTGTGAAACACAGTATAAGGAGATTCCACCATGAAGGGTCCAAGCTCGCCAATCCACCTAGCTGACATGCCACTAAGAATGCCACTTGTATGGGCAGGTGGGGCCATGGTACAAGTCACCTTAGGTCTAAGGACTGATGGGAAGGTCCTGATCAGGCCTTTCATGACTCATACTGTAGCTGGGTTAGTAAAGAGAGATTGTCCTTCCACTGGAGGGAGGAAGGGACCAATATCACTGCTAGGTGTACTTGTAGTGAACTAACAGAGAGACCTGAAGTCTTCAGGGATAGGAGATAGTCTAGAACAACTGGAAAGGTTAAAATATCTGGAGAACGTTAGTGCAGTTGTGTGCAGGCTGAAAGGATCACCCGAATGGGAGCTGAACATGAGCATTCTATTTTCGACGCCCATCCAAAAACAAGGCAGTGAGATGCAGAGTACCTGGATTGGGATCCTTGGTCTTCCACCTGCCATGGATTAGGAGATCTGAGAATAGGTGAATTCTGATTGGTGGACAGGCAGATTGTTAGAACTTCCATGAATCAGAACTATCTGGGCCAATGAGGTACTAGGAGAATGATGAAAGGATCACCCGAATGGGAGCTGAACATGAGCATTCTATTTTCGACGCCCATCCAAAAACAAGGCAGTGAGATGCAGCGTACCTGGATTGGGATCCTTGGTCTTCCACCTGCCATGGATTAGGAGATCTGAGAATAGGTGAATTCTGATTGGTGGACAGGCAGATTGTTAGAACTTCCATGAATCAGAACTATCTGGGCCAATGAGGTACTAGGAGAATGATGTTGGCGCCATCGAGACTTATCTTCCCTATGACCTGTGGAAGCAGGGAACTGGGAGGAAAGGCATATCAGAGGCCATTTCTCCAAGACATCAGCAGAGTATTGCTTTGGGAATCGCAACCCATCGCTCCCCTGGAGCAATATAGGGGGAGCTTTCTGTTTGTTTGGGATGCGAAGAAGTTGCATAGCAGAGTTACCCACTGTGTAAATATCTCGCTTAGAACTGTCTCGTGAATCTACCACTCATGGTCTATCAAGAAACTCCTATTTAATTTGTCTGCCAGGGAGTTGTGAATTCTAGGAAGGCACGAGGCCTGTTTTGTGATGCAGTTCTGATACACCGGTTCCAAAGTCTGATGGCTTCCTGGCCGAGTGGATAAGATCTTGCTCCTCCTTGTTTGTTTATATAGTGGTGATATTGTCCAACATTATCTGAATATGGAGTGAGTGCATATGCAGAAGAAAGGCCTTGCACGCCCTCAGTTTCAGTATGCAGTCTGGCCTCTTGTGGGGTCCCACTACCCTGAGCAGTGTGGTTCCCCAGATGAGCAGCCCACCCCAAAAGGGAGGTAACCATCACAGTGGTGGCCCTGGGAGTGGGAGGGCTGAAGGGAACTTCCACCATGACCTTTTCCAGGTTCAACCACCAAGTCAGATGACAACTCTGGTAAGAACGACCAGCAGCTGATGTGGTCCTTGCTTGGCTAACAAATTGAGTGGAGCTGAGCCGGCAGGCACTGTAAGTGGAGTCTGTTGAAAGGAGTCATGTAGGTGCATGCAGCCATGTGGCCCAATGGTGAGAGGCACTTGTGCACTGTGATTCATGGATTGTAGGTTATGTGAAATCAGGGTGCTCAGTGCATGAAACCTTTCTGAGTGGAGAAACAATCTTGCAAAATCCAAGTCCAGCTTTGCCCCTATAAAGTTTATTGACCTTGTGGGTAACAGAACAGACTTTTCTTCATTTATGCACATACTTAAGGTTGTTCAGAGTTGTATGAAACACTGTGATGATGACTCGATGTTCTGACAAGATCAGACCAGGAGCCAATCGTCCAGGGATGGAAATACTATATATTCTTGGCATCTCATCTGGGCTACCACCACAAGGAAAACCTTTGTAAATACTCTGGGTGCCATAGTCAGCCCAAAGGGGAGGACTCAAAAATGGA
>NW_027058896.1:0-2000 GCF_011386835.1 Chrysemys picta bellii | reverse complement strand
AGTGCTCCTGGCCTACCATCAAATGCAGGAACTTCCTGTGTGATGGGTGAATGTCCACACGGAAACATGCATCCTTCATGTCGAGAGCCATGAAACATATCCCTTCCTAAAGGGAGGGGATTATAGATGCCAGCCTAATTGTCTGGAACTTCTGCTTTCAAATAAAGATGTTGAGTTGCTGAAGGTCCAGGATGGGTCTCCACCCTCTGTCTTTTTTGGGAATTAAGAAATATGGGGAATAAAGCTTTCTCCCATGGTAATGAGGTGGAACATGACCTATTGCCCTTCAGTGAGGGAAGTTGCTTCCCATTGAAGAATCACCTTGTGAGAATGATCCCTGTAGGGGGACCAGGAAGGGGATGTGTGAGGTGGGAAGGAAAGAAACTCTATGGCATTTCTCCAGACTCTATGGATAATCTCTAGAACCCCACTGTCCACAGTGATCTTGTTCCAGTTGTGGGCAAAGTGTGAGACGATTCCCAAAGATGACGGGGACATGGTGATTGGCATCAGTGGTGGTACGTGGGTCTTGACGAATACGTCAAAAGTGGCCCTGGCTGGTGACTGAGAGTGATTAGCGGCTGTGGCAGTAGAAGGGGCTGAGAAGCGAGGTCTCTGAATCTTCTGGTGTTAGCATGGTGGTTCAGCTGTGTGCTGGTAACAATGTGCATGAGAAGAGGGTGGCCTAATTCTACAGGGCTGCCTCTGATGTTTCCTTCTGGAGGTCAGGGTATAAATCCCCAGGGAATACAGAGTTGATCTCAAATCTTTTAGTGAGTTCAAGGACTCATCCATTTTCTCACTGTAGAGATTCAATTTGTCAAAAGGGAGGTCCTGGACCTCCCTAGGAAACTCTCATGATTGTAGCCAGGAATCCCTTCTAACAACTAGATCAGTGGCCAAACTTCTGGAAGCTGTGTCAGCCACATCCACTACAGACTGGAGGGCTACCTTTGCCATCCCTTATTGAATAGAGACTGAAATTGGACCCTATCTTCTGTGGGACGCTTGTCTGGATGCCTGGAATAGGTATTAAAATAGTATTTGGGAGTTAGCAGGAACAAAATACCATCTCTTGGCCCTTTTCAGTGTAAAAGGCATAGGATGCTGGCGTGTTCCATACCACCCTAGCTGGTTCTAGTATGATGGGTATGGCCACCTAAGACTGTATGATGTCCATGAGCCAGTGTTGAAGGTTCTGGGTCTCCTTTAATAGGATCTGTAGATCACTGGACGTTTTTTGTAACAGCTCCTGCTACTGGCAAGGGTCATTCGGCAGAGAATGTGAGGAAGGAGCAACCACTTCATCTGGAGTTGATGAAGAGGCAACTAACGGAACATTGGTACCTGCTGCTCTGGTTCCACCTCTTCCTCCTCGTATACAAACAAACCAGCTGGCAAGAGGGAGAGGAGCGACATTACTCTTGAGAGGGGCTCGGAAGTCTGCCATATATATCCCACGAACAACAATAAGGCCAGAAAGAGGGGTCAATAGGTTGTGGGGGACCCTAAGGAAATCGGTAACAGCAGTCCCAGGGCGAGGGAGGTTGTACCGAGTGGAATGGTGGGTGTAACCTCTCGACTGCCTATTGGGCTCAACTGTCTCTACGGAGATACCAATGGGGCCATCTTCTCTGATTTCTCTGAATCAGAGAACTGCTCAACAGGTAGTGGCAGTGCCATCGGTACCAGGGTAGTCCTGCCAGATGGTTGGAGGTGAAATGATTCCCGGGACACTGATGTAGACTCCTCCCCCCGAAGTAAGGACATATTTCCTCTGGTGTTATACAAGTCTCTGTATGCCCTGGTGTCCGAGGAGTTCCCATAGATCCAGTGCATCTGCAGCAACTGGATGGTCTTTAGACGGAAGAAGCATTACCAACAACGGGGCCGGACCACACTCATAGCTTTGCAGATTGGTACTGAAATGACCCACAGAACTGGCGGATCTTTCTTTTTATACATCTTGCCCTCTGATCTGGGGGTCTTCATGAAGCCAG
>NW_027058895.1:0-2000 GCF_011386835.1 Chrysemys picta bellii | reverse complement strand
TGGCTGGGGCTAGCACCTGGGTCAGCGGCCAGGGCTAGCACCTGGGTCAGCGGCCAGGGCTGGGGGTCGGAGTGTGCGGCTGTGGGTCAGCACCCAGGGTAGGCAGCCGCCATCGGGGGTTGGCGCCGCGCAGCCAGAGTTGGGGATCGGAGCCTGCCGCTGCGTGGCCAGGGGTTGGATGGAGCCTGAAGCCCCATGGCCGAAGGCTGGGGCCACATGGTGAGAGCTGGGGGGTCAGCGACCGAAACACCGTGGCTGGAGCGGGGTGTTGGTGCCCAAATCCCCATGTCTGGAGCCCTGGTCCACACAGCCAGGTTCCCTAAGTCCCACTGTTGAGCCCACCGCCAACCACCCCAGGGCTGAAGCCTCAGCCTCACTGCCCACCCCATCCCCATAGGTCGAGAACTCACCTTGCTCCTTCAGCATTGTGTCTCCAGAGGTGGTGCAGGGCGGTGCATCCAGGAGCAATAGGGAGGGAGGAGGAGGGAGTGATTCTTTGCTCCCCCCCACCCCTCAATCACTGCCCAGGAGGTCTATGGCTGCATGAAAAGTCCCTGGTGGATGCATTTGGCCATGGTGGCCACATTTGAGAAACACTGAGCGCGCTATCCAGATAACAATACTACAACAACACTCAGCACCTAGTTCTGCAGTCTGTACTACACAAGTAGTCCAAATGGCCCCGATTCTTGGGTCTGCCTAAACTGTGTTCAGCATGGGATTTGAACGAAGCGGTAAAGGTGGTTTTATGCCACCTCTGTGTTCTCCTGATCCTGGTGCCAACCAAGGATCAGTTCAGTATCTGGCACAATTTCGAGTAGCCAGAGATTTTCTAAAGTGAACCCCAGCTGCCCACAGCTTCAAGGGGTCATTCCAACAGCCAGGGTCACTGAAGTACAGCTGCACTCTAAGCAGGCTTCTTTGCCGTAGCCAACACCCTTATGCCAGGGACTTCATACCACCTGGTACATAGCTAGCTACGTGGGGATATTTGAGCATGCTAGGGGAATCCTCAAGAGACAGAGTAAAGTGGATTTACAGCTCCTTTGTGATAACAGAGCTGTAAAAAAGGGCTGTAGCAGACACAAAAATCTGGCCCAGTGACTTTAATGGGATTACTCATGTTAGTAAAGGCTGAAGGATTAAATCCTAAGAAAATAATACTTAGCACGTACCTAACAGTTCACATCTTCAAGGAATTTTGCCATCTAAGGCTCCTTCCTGCAAACAGATCCGCTAGCATGGACCCTGCACTCACGCAGAGTCTCATTTACTTCAGTGGGGCTCAGGGGTCTGTATTAGCAGGCTTACTTGCAGGATTGGGCCCTAAATAATTAATTATTCCAAATTATATCCGTCATGTCTCAGGCTTGTTTTAATATGAAAGAACAAGCACTGTTAAACTGGAAGACCTGGTATGTTATTTTGTGATGGGGAATGTATTGTATACCTCTTTCCTTTTCCACATTTTCTGGACTTGTTTTTGTTATAGTCCATATTTCCCTTGATCATTAACAGCTTTGTTAGCACAGCTTACCTGCTGGTTGTTGGTTTATAGCATAAATATTGAGCTGTGAAAGTCACAGAATAGCACCCCCAGAGACGTATAGAATTACCCTGGGGTGGTTGTCAGCAGGCTTACTAGGTAATTGCTTGCTGCCACTGCCATCTAAACAGTGCAATGGTAAATCACTGGAGGGTTCAGTGAAGCCCTCTGAATAGAAATAATCACCAAAATGAATAGAATGCACTGCAGGATGCAGGGAGAAATACTTCTCGTATGTCTCCAGACTCCAATGTTTGTTTCTTTACTTGACATCATTTTAAATCAGTTATTCTAGTAGCCTATGGGACTTCTCGGTCTTGGCAACTGAGCTGGAGTTGTTCATACTGATTATTCCTTCAAGTAAGAGTTGAGCTACACCTTGTTTTTGTACCAATTTAACTATATTGGTTTAGAAGCTGATACAGTTAAATGGGTGCAATGCCTTAGTGTGGGC
>NW_027058894.1:0-2000 GCF_011386835.1 Chrysemys picta bellii | reverse complement strand
AAGCGAGTTTCAGTCTCCACAAGATCAGGTAGTAACAGTGGACTTTAACTACCCAGACATTTGTTGGAAAAGGAATACAGCTAAACACAAAATGTCCGGTAAGTTCTTGCAATGTACTGGGGACAACTTTTTGTTTCAGAAGGTGAAGAAAATAACCAGGGGGACAGCCAATTTAGACTGGTTTCTGACTAACAGGGAGGTATTGGTTGCACATCTGAAGGTTGAAGGCAATTTGGGTGAAAAGGGTCATGATATGATAAATTGCATGATTCAGTTTACCTGGTCCTGAATCAGCATAGGGACTGAACTTGATGCATTCCTGAGGATCTTCAAGTCCTACATAAAAAGGAAAGCTGGAAGTTTCTCAAGGAGACAGTATTAAAGGAGCAACAGCAAACTATCCCAATGCAAAGGAAAGATAGGAAGAATAGTAAGAGGCAGAAATGACTCCATCAGAAGCTCTCTAATGACCCAAAAATCAAAAAGGGAATCCTCCAAAAAGTGGAAACCTGGACAAATTGCTAGGGATGAGAACAAATGAATAGCAAAAGAACGTAGGGACAAAATCAGAAAGGCTAACACACAAAATGAGTTATACCTATCAAGAGACACGAAAGACAATAAGAAGAGGTTCTATAACTACATTAGGAGCAAGAGAAAGACAAAAGGACAGCAAGCCAAAATAGTGAAAGAACAGACTGAATAATATTTAGCTAAATTAGATGTATTCAAATCAACAGGACCTGATGAAATTCACCGTAGGGTATTTAAGGAACTAGCTGAAGCTATCTTGGAACTGTTAATAATTATCTTCAAAAATTCATGGAGGACAGATGAGGTCCCAGAGGACTGGAGAAGGACAAACATAGTACCTGTCTTTAAAAAGGGGAACAAAGAGGAACTGGGGAATTATAGACAATTCAGTTTAACATCAATACCTGGAAAGATACTGAAACAAATTATTAAACAATCAAGTACCTGGAGGGTAGTAGGATTATAGTAATAGCCAACATGGATTTGTCAACATCAAATCATGCCAAACCAACCTAATTTCCTTCTTTGACAGGATTATTGGCCTAGTGGATGGGGGGAAAGCAGTAGATTTTAGTAAGTCTATGACGCAGTCCCACATGACATTCTCATAAGCAAAGTAGGGAAATGCACAACCGGTTGAAAGACCAAACTTAAAGAGTAGTTATCTATGGTGGGCTGCCAAACTGAGGGGACATAATCGAGTGAGGTCTGTGCTGAGTCCGGTACTATTCAATACTTTCATTAATGAGTTGGATAGTGGAGTAGATGATATGCTTACAAAAATCTGTGGATGACACCAAGCTGGGAAGGATTTCAAGCACTTTGGAGGACAGGACTGGAATTCAAAACAACTTTGACAAATTGGAGAACTGGTCTGAAATCAGCAAGATGAAATTCAATAAAGACAAGTGCAAAGTGCTACACTTAAGAAGGGGGAAAAAAATCAAATATATACAAAAATGGGGAATAACTGGCAGTAATACTCCTGAAAAGGATCTGGGGGTTAAGTGACTAGGAGTCTGTAACGTAATGCATTTGCAAAAAAGATTAATATTCTGGGATTTATTAATAGGAGTGTTGTATGTAAGACACAGGAGATAACAGTCCTGTTCTACTCAGCACTGGTGAGGTCTCAGCTGAAGTACTGTGTCCAGTTCTGGACACCACGCTTTATATGATGTGGATACCTCCCCCCTAGGAAATGAATTGAGACCACCAACACATTTCACACAGGCCACTAGATTTTGTGATGCTCTGAAACTCGTCATATAAGAAGTTCAGTTGACAGGAGCATCATAAACAGTCCAATATATGACATGTAGTGCTAGCACTATTGAATACATATTTTATGATGTGTTACATCTTTCAGTGTACAACCGTACATATGCATTCTCAATTTGTAATTATGCAATGACAATGTTTCACTGTGTACTTATTATATTTCAGTATAGCCCAGCTACATTTCC
>NW_027058893.1:0-2000 GCF_011386835.1 Chrysemys picta bellii | reverse complement strand
ATAAGTGTTCACTAATAAGATATATATATGCAAACATCATGTCTGTCCCTAATGGCCCCTGATATGACTGAATATACAGACTCTCTCAAAACAGAGCCTACAGCACTATGTATGTGCCTAATATTTGAATGAGTTTTACAAAAAGCCCAACATCCCCCTCCTCCCCCATGAGACTCTTCTGTCTTCACACTGCAGCATTTCAGCTCCAGTGCTGGAGACAGAACAAACGTTTCTTTAAAGTGTACAGTATGCTAATTTTTAACTGGCTGCATCTGATCAGATGGTGATAGAAATATCACCCACTTGAGTGACAAGACTTACTGCCAGACTTGCAAGCAACAGAATGTGCCATTCATTAAAGAGTTTAAAATCATGGTTATTGTCTGTCTACCAAACATGGCTAAGATCAATGGACATAATAGACTCCACTCACATCCTGCCAACTTGCTATATGCAGTACAATGCAAAAACACAACCTAATCATTCCAAAGTCTGTGTACATTTTGAGGTAATATATTTTGATTTTCTTATGAAGTTTTTTCCCCCCCATGATCCAATTGGCATCTCAGCAATAACCCTCTCCATTTGCACCACAACATTTGCAGGAATTTAACTATACAAATCCCATGGCAGGACTAAGCCCCTGACCATTACAGTGGATACGCACAAGGAAGAGCGGATGGATTGTGACCACAATCTCTAGGAAGCACAACTGCGAAGATATATAGACCGTGTTCTACTTATTGCTATGCCACTTAGATGTGAATCTGATGTGACTTCAGTTGGAGGAAGGTGTAACTTAATAATGATTCTCTGTCCCAATAGTCAGAGTGTTACTGTCATCTGAATGATGTTTAGACAGGCTCTGAGAAGTAAGGGGACTGATGGGACTCCAGCAATGACACTGAAATGTGGATGCAGGGGTGAAACTGGACTGGTACGGGCTAGTATGGCATACTGGTAAGAAGTGGCCGTCGATACCGGCCCATACGCAGCTGACATTAAAGCAATGCCGTGGAAGTGCTTTAACGTTGCTGCTCCTGCCCCGCTCCTCTCGGCAGCCATGCCGGTAGAGACCCTACCAGCAGGGCCGCCGCTGAGGGAGTGCAGTAAAAGCGGCAGCTGCAGGGCCCAGCAATTTAAGAGGGATGCGGGGCTCCGGGCCTCTGCCACTGCTACCGTGGAGACAGCCGGAGCCACGGGCCCTTTTAAATCGCCGTTGGTGCCCCAGGCGGCGCAGACCAGGCGGTGCGGATGGGCTGGCTGGGGGAGTCTGACCCCTGCCCCGCCCCCTTCCGCCCAAGGCCCCGCCCCCTTCCGGGGGCCCAGAGCCAGGTCCTCATACTGGTAAGTCTTCTGTGTTACGTTCACTCTTGTGTGGGTGTGAAATCTCTAAAAGCAGACAAAGAAGAACAATAACTAAGGCTGCAAGTCTGTCAAAGAGGTAATGGATTCTGTGACTTTCCAGGACCTCCGGGACTTCTGCAGCAGCCCCTGGGCCAGCCGCACCGGCTGCTGCTGGGGCACAGTCGGGCCACCGCATCCACCCTCCCACCAGCATGGAATGAAGGATGGAAATGAAGTAAAGAACAAGAACAAAGAAGTAAAGAGCATTCACAAAAGTGAAATGCCTGCAAGCTGCATGGAAGCTTTTTAAAAAGAGGCACAAACTATATGTTAACACCAAATTTAAGAAAAAAAAAAAAAAAGTAAAAAAAGGACAAAAAATGTCACCATGGCTAACCAAGAGAGTCAGAGAGGCAGTTAGAGACAAAAAGACGTATTTTAAAAACTGGAAATCAAATCCTACAGAGGAAAATAGAAAGGAGATTTACATTTGATTTGTCAGAGTTTAAGTATAATTTGTCAGGCCAAAAAAAGAATTAAGAGCAACTAGCAAAAGACACAAGAACTAACAGCACAATATTTTACAGTACACCTCTACCTCGATATAACGCGACCCGATATAACACGAATTCAGATATAACACAGTAAAGCAG
>NW_027058892.1:0-2000 GCF_011386835.1 Chrysemys picta bellii | reverse complement strand
AAACTGTATCTGACCTACTGTTGAGGAAAATGGATGCTGCCTCAGACAGCATCCACTCCTGCTGCATGCTCTTTGACTCCCTTCTCATAGTTACATGGCACTACGGAAGGCCAGCAGCTATTGGCAACATAACTTACTTTTCCTGCCATTGTGCTGTGAGTTATGATACCTGTGAAGGAGCATAGAAGAGCGGTCACTCCACAGAGCTGAGCAGGATTCATAGGACTGGGGAACCAGATCCCTTTAGATTCCTGGCCTCTGCTACCCCACTTTTCACCCTTCCACATCTCTGCTAATCAATCCCATGTACTGGAGGAGAGGAGAACCTTGTCAGAGTCCAGAGTACCCTTGGAGCTGCAGAGTTTGGGCATTCAGTCATCCCCCTCTAGGATACTTTAGCACAGAGGGGAGCATATTAAACTCTTCTAGGAAAGCTACAACTAAATCACCGATTGTTCCATACTGGTCTCGTTTCTGTTTTGTATGCCTCTGATGCAATAGTCTAGATCTTCAGAGGAGGTAAACTGGCATAACTCTACTGGCTTTAAATGCTTGACTATGAACTATGTCTCTGAGTTTCCACTGCTTTGCACCTTGTGAAGTCATTTGCATGTGTGCAAAGTGAGCACAAAGTGAGTGTAAAATACTTCATTTTTTAAAAGCAGAACCAAAATATATTAGATCTAAGATCAACCATTCAAAGCAATTGGAATGTATTTTTCTCCAGGTTTCTCTAACAGCATCTCAAATATGTGAGGCATGTTACTCCTCGTACAATCCACAGTCTTTTCATTAACAACATAAACTACTGTGCACATTAATCCAGCCTCTCATAATTTTTAGTGACATACTTTCAGTCTGAGGCAGGATATTTTTTGTTAAATCTCTTAAGGCAAAATTTAATGTACTCAATTTTCCTATCTGAACCTCAAGACTTATCCTGCAGCTATTGGTCTGATTTCTCTCTTGCTATGGTCATGCTCTTTCAAGAAACTACTTCAATCATTTCACACCTGTCTGTTACTAAAAAAATCAAGAAAGCAAAATTATCTGCATCTTTAATTTCCTGACTGCTAAATTCAGGACCTGACATACGTCACTGTAACAGATGATTCCAGGAAATCCAGACAGAGAATGAGGGAGAGAAAAGGGAAGAAGCTAGATAAAAATAATCCATACCTTTGAATATTGTTAGGGCTCAGTCACCTGCTTCTTAACTACCATTTGATTCTGTAGTTACACTGGGGCATATGTCCTAGGCTGACTGGCTTCTTTAAGAGAGAAAGGGTCCAATTCACCTGTGACTAGTTAGTTGCCTCCTAATGAGGCCTGATAGAAGGCACCTGGCCTCTGTAAAGACCCAGGAATCAGGTAAGAAAGAGCTAGTGAGTACTACTTGAGACAGTAATAGATAGGAATGACTGGGGTAGTAAGAAGGCTGATGATTGAAGTAGTCTGAGCTAAGACAAGTACTGAGATCTCTAAGTAAAGGGGGAGAAACAGATCAGTCAAAGGAGGCTGAGCCCAGGAAAATGAGGGTTGATTCTGGAGGGACATTCCTATGAGAAGCAGCTCAGCCTGGTTAGTACCTGCAGCTCAAAAGGGGCCTTGGGGAGTTGAATGCTGTAGGGAGTGGTCTTGCAGAAGCCCTGAGTTGAGGATTGTGGGAGCAGACCTCCAAGAAGTATGGAGAATGGCCAGACATGTGGAGCCCTTAGAAGAGTGAGAAGAACTCACAGGTAGATAGCCTGGTGAATGGGCCCTGAAACGGAGAATGGAATGGGTGTTGATTCATGAGTGGGTATCCTGGGGGACTGTAGGAAAAATAGAGACAAAACTTACCTTTGCTGTTGTGAGTGGCTTCAGGAGGGTGTGCTGGTGGGGTGAGATCTGTTATAGCATACAAGTACAAAACTGGATCTTGCACCCTTCTAGGCAGGATGACAACACCACAGATAAGTTTTCTAGCACCATCTTGTTCTGTTTGTACATTGCCTAGC
>NW_027058891.1:0-2000 GCF_011386835.1 Chrysemys picta bellii | reverse complement strand
ATAACCGGGTACTAGTCCATGATGGGCTATTGGGCATTAGTATAACAAATTTGATCAGAGCAGAATAATTTATTCAAGTTAAGTAGCCTCAAATCTTCTTTAAACCTCAGCTAGATTCTGGTAAGACTGCTGGGATGTAGAACATTGAGAAGGTGGAGTGGTGGGAGGCCCAGGCAATTTTGCTGGGATGGAAGGAGAAAAACCAATGTGAAGTATGTGTTTAAAAAAATATCCATTATTGTCTGAGTATAACATGGTTTCTTTAGCTGGGTTCAGGGGCCAGGAGGTGATGGTTTGGTTCTGTTCCTGAAAATGGGGAGAATAGGAACCTGACCCTGGAAATGTCCTTGAAAACTCTACTCTTTAGGCCACCTTGAAAGTGTGCTTAAGATCCAGAAGAACAGTATGAACTGCATTGCCAGCAGTTCCTTCCACCTCCTTGTCCTCCCATGATCAACTCCTGGCACAGCACTATTAATCTCAAAGGAGGCCACTTGCTGCTGCCTTAGAATGGATCCTTTTTCCTCTTATTTACCACTAGAGGAAGGATAACTGAGGTTACAAGTGGACTATTGCACTCCTGGTACCTGCTGTTCCAATCCAGAGTTCACGTCTCACGTACAGGACTTAGATTTATCACCCACGCTAAAATGTCTTTAATGGACAATATTTATTTTTTTAGAAGTTTTCTTTAAAAATTCTTTTAAATAGAAATAAACAATTACTGATGTATAACTCTGCAGTCTTCTTAATTCTATAGCTTCCAGCACTCTGGTTCTAGGTGCCTGACTTGCATAATCAATCTCCATAAACTTTGCACTAATCATACCGTATGTGGGTCCTTATATTTGTGTTTGCTGACAGCTATTTGGGGCCATTCAGAGTGAAGGGATTTGCAGAATCTGATAGTGTAGCCCCTTACTCCATAAATAGTACCATTGATTTCAATGAGATTATTTGTGGAGTGAGGCACTATTCAATGTGAGTAAGGCTATTGAAATTTTGCCCTGTATGGTTATTTTTAATATGAATATGCACATTTCTTCACTCTGATTACAATCCATATGCTCCAATTCCTGTGTTCAGAATTTCCAGCTCTGAACATAACCACCTTGATTTTTTTTCTGTCACTTAGATTAAAGAATGCTGCGTATTTTAATCAAAATAGATTTAAAATATAGAAATATCTCACCAGGCATAGGCACCAACTCCATGGGTGCTCCAGGGCTGGAGCACCCATGGGGAAAAATTGGTGGCTGCTCTGCACCCACCGGCAGCCCCCTGGCCCAGCTTGCCTCTGCTCCCCAATTGCCTCCTCCCCTGAGCGTGCTGCTTCTCCCCCTAGCTCCAGCGCTTGCTGCCCCAAAACAGCTGTTTCATGGCAGCAAGCACTGGGAGGGAGAAGGGGGAATGTGGCATGTTGGGGTGGGGACTTTAGGGAGGGGGTTGGAATGGGGAGTGGGGCAGGGGTGGAGTCAGGGCAGGGCTGGGGGGGCGCAAGCACCCACCAGCACTGGGAAAAGTTGGTGCCTATGTCACCAGCTCCATAAGTTTGTTGTCAATGTCTGCTACTTCTGATCAGGAAACCTAAACTGACTATGTAGATTAGGAACACTCCTGAATGCATGTGAAAGCAGTGTGCTTTCGAAGTTCTTATAAGGTACACTCAATTTTAAAACAATTTCAGTATCTTTATGCAACTGGATTTTCTATACGACATTAACAATTCTTGCTCTCATGCATTCAAACAGAATATTTCCTAAATCTCAGCAATCTATCAAAACAGCACTTTCTAACTGGTTAATTAGAGTCAGATTTAATCCCCTATGCACAATGGTTTTACACACAGTTACGTTGAACGCCTCATCAAAAGCTGGCCCTCTTCTCTTTCAGTATGGTGGAGTAGATGCAAGACCATAATTAAGGTTGCAGCAGATCCCATTTAAGATACATCATTACAGGTTCTTTTGATGTATCCTTTGTAATCTGATTCAGTAACT
>NW_027058890.1:0-2000 GCF_011386835.1 Chrysemys picta bellii | reverse complement strand
AGGTTCACTACTCCCAAGGAAATATACTATCCACACACCAGCTTGTTTGAGTCAACTGTCAGCTCCAGTGTAACAACCCAGCACTGTAATCTATTTATAGTGAAAACAAATATAGTGCATGTTTATTAACAAAGGTTAAGATTTAAGAGATAGTGAGCAAGGGTAAAAAGAACAGCAGGTTACAAATAAAACAAAGTATAACACCCTTCCTAGAGATGAAAACTTAACTGGCTACGATCCATATCTAAAGCAGTCTTATCTCACCTAAACCTTTTCTGTAGAGCTTGCTGGTTTTCAGTCCAGCATCCAGAACATTCACAAATAACAACCCCACACATACCCTGCTACAGGTGTTCCTCAGTGACACCAAAATGTCCTTTTGCTTCTCCTTATACTTCCCCAAATCCATTGTCTTTGTTTCCCAATCAGGCTGACCCCTGGGGTACAGACTCCGCTGTGCTATCCCCTGTTGAGTTCACATCCCCCTATTGGTTCCCTATATAAATGGGTTTGCAGTATATTGGCTTACAATGTTAATTTTCAATGAACATAGATAAATCAGCATTCCTTTGTCTAGGAAAACCTCGTTGGTCAACCCTGCCAGGGACACCAGCCCTAAAATATATTTTCAGTACATACCTACAACTTCTTAAATATCACCCATACATACATCACACAATAATTATGAGGATCAGTATGACATCAGCTTTCATCTGACACCCCACATGACCCTTTATGGTTAAATACTGTAAATGCTGTGTATTATGTGTAGTGAGTTTGTCAGATCTGATAGGAGTGGCTGTAACAGAACAGGGGACCCTTTGCTAGTTGGCACTGAAGGGCTCTTAGGGTCACAGCGAACACTTCCCATTAGCACACAGCAAAACTTATCCGACATCCCCCAGTGCCACAGAGTCAAAGACAGCACAATTACCAGTATAAGCACCAGTGTTTGTAATTCTAGAAGAGTGAGCTGAAAAATATTTTTTCACGTGGTCATAAACAAATCCAAGAATGAGTCAAAGGTGCAATAACTGTATGAGGAGGCCATCGGCTGGGGCTGAGAGATAGGTCCACTGCCTGGTAAATCAACACTTGAGCAGATCTGTTCCATTAGAAACCGCTCCCCCGTTGAATGGCTGTGTGCGCGCTCATCCTGTACATTACCCTAGCTGAAACTCTTGTGGTTTCTAGGCAGCAGCTCCACCAGGTGCCCAAAATGAAGACTCTCTCTAGCCAAATTAGAAGGAGCTGTACTAAGCCTGATTGAAGTGTCTCTTTATATTTACCAGTGCTTTTTGCCAGGTGCAGAAATATGTTTACAATGAATACATAAGGCTCATTGTCTTAAGATCCATCTAATAACAAGGAAGAAACTAAATTTCAGATAATAATACCTAGCTCTTACCATCAGTAGATCTCATAGCACTTTACAAATTATTCCCATTTTACAGATGGGGAAACTGAAGCACAGAGCAATGAAGTGACTTGCCCAAGGTCACCCTGCAGGCCAGTGGTGGAGCCAGGAATAAAACCCAGGTCTCCTGAGTCTCCACTGCTTGCTCCATTAGGAGCCCCTAAGAATTCCTTATGCAGCACTGCTAATCCTCCATTTGACCCACTTTCATCTCTTCCCTAAGCCCGACAAGCCTCATGTTGTAGGCTCTATCCTTCTCTCCATGGCAATGCAAAGTACATAATTACTAAGCTATTTGGGTTAGCCAACAATGATCAATTTTCTCTTTCTAAAACATATATGATTTCTACACTGATCAAAAGCCGACAGTGCTGTTAGTCATTGCTCTAAGAAGGGAAGATAAGAGTGAAAAATATCACTCCCATGAATAAGGGGCAATTTGAAGCTGTAACATTATTAGCTCTTTTTTGCTGTGAAATATGAAAGTGCGAGAAGATTAAACAGCATTTTGTGCGCAACCTGCTCTTTTAGGAAAAGCCAAAGAAGCTTTAGGAGATTGCCTAAATATAGGAATTGCTGCATT
>NW_027058889.1:0-2000 GCF_011386835.1 Chrysemys picta bellii | reverse complement strand
TCTTCAGATGCAAGTAATGGAAATCTCCAGAGGCAGGTATAAATCAGTGTGGAGATAACGAGGTTAGTTCAATCAGGGAGGGTGATTCACAGTCTTTGTTTAATCCTGATCTGATGGTGTCAAATTTGCAAATGAAATGAAATGAAACCTCGATGCCAACTCTGCCCACATATCTACACCAGCAACACCATCACAGGACCTAACCAGATCAGCTACAACATCACCGGCTCATTCACCTGCACGTCCACCAATGTTATATATGCCATCATATGCCAGCAATGCCCCTCTGCTATGTACATTGGCCAAACTGGACAGTCACTACGCAAGAGGATAAATGGACACAAGTCAGATATCAGGAATGGCAATATACAAAAACCTGTAGGAGAACACTTCAACCTCCCTGGCCACACAATAGCAGATGTAAAGGTAGCCATCTTACAGCAAAAAAATGTCAGGACCAGACTCCAAAGAGAAACTGCTGAGCTCCAGTTCAATTGCAAATTTGACACCTTCAGATCAGGATTAAACAAAGACTGTGAATGGCTATCCAACTACAGAAACAGTTTCTCCTCCCTTGGTGTTCACACCTCAACTGCTAGCAGAGCACCTCACCCTCCCTGATTGAACTAACCTCATTATCTCCACACTGATTTATACCTGCCTCTGGAGATTTCCATTACTTGCATCTGAAGAAGTGAGGTTCTTACCCACGAAAGCTTATGCTCCCAATACTTCTGTTAGTCTCAAAGATGCCACAGGACCCTCTGTTGCTTTTTACAGATTCAGACTAACACGGCTACCCCTCTGATACTTGAGGTTAGGTTATTGCATCTAGTGTGCATGAGCAGTAGTTAATTTTTCAGTAGATTGGGATACGCTAGAATCATAGTTGTATTAATGGTTTGGGATACGCTAGAATCATAGTTGTATTAATGGTTCATTATACACTCTATTAGTGTTATACTCAGAGAGAGAAGATACTGTGAAATCTCCCTTTCAGTGATTGTACATGTTAAATTTATGCCTTCTGCTTGACTCATTTAGTCAATTGCAGCAGTATATAACACTGCATAATCTGTATAAAAAAAACCTGTGCACTCAAAGTAATATATCAAATTTTAATTGTTGAGCTCCTGTTAAAGAAAATAGGGAGTTGTGCATCAAATAACCTTCATACAAGTATGAAAATCTGGGGGTAAAATTCCTTGCTGTTTACTATAAAGATATTAAAGACGACTACCATTCATAACAAAGAATTAAAAGGTAAGACTATGTAGAGAAAGCACATAACTATTCCAATAGGAAAATTGTTTGGAATTGTAGTTGATATAATTTAAGATCAGAGAAGCAATTGGCTTCTAGGAAAGAAAACCTTACCTCAGAAACCTCTGCATAGTCTTTTGTTATGGAACTGCTTTGGGAAGGCTACAAGAAAACTTCTTATGACTAACACATGAATATCTATTGTTTTTATATAAGAGTGAAAATGTGGAATCAGGGTTATTGTGACAAGGACTTCAAGGGTTTAACTTCCCTTCCCCCCCTTCACTTGTATACCCAGGGAAGTGGAATCTTGTCAAAAAATTGGTCTGTACAGCACATTTAAAATAGCAGTAGAACTAATTTCTGGGAGACATGACAGTCGTGTGTCTAATGACAAAAGATGCAGTGTCTCCATTCTGGTCTGGCAATTTATGGATTATTCTGCTGGGCAATTTTTGCAGATCATGGCTCCAAGTCAGTAAAGCACTTAAGCTTGTGCTTAACTTAGATTTGCTTCATGCTTCTAGGAAGCACATGCTTAAAGTTTGCTGAACCATTCTCCTTACTTCTCCCAACATGTAGCTCTTCAGTGTCGCTTCATTAAATCAAAGATTCAAGTATGCCTCCAAAAATTAAATTAGGGATCAACTCTTAACACAAAGGAGTTAATAACTTGTTTTCTGGGGTTCCTTGATCTGGGTAGCATATATAACGTTACATATTTTATTATTTGAATA
>NW_027058888.1:0-2000 GCF_011386835.1 Chrysemys picta bellii | reverse complement strand
TCCGAGATCTGGTTGTTGCTCAGGTCTCTGCAAGGCAAAGGGGGAAATGCCCAGCGTTGTCCCCAGCCCCCGCCCGCCGCACCAGCCCCGCCCAGCTGCAGCCTTGGGGGGGGGGCACAGGGAGCGTCTCCCCCGGCGCTGGCCAGAATCCCACTGCTCCCCCCAGCGCCCCATGGAGGGGCCAGGACCTTGCTCAGCCGCCCCTGCCGGAGCAAGAGCGGTGTGGGGGCTGGCGGGTGCCCCGGAAGGCCCTGGGGGCAGGCCGGGCACTGCTGAGGGCACTGGCAGCCCTGGGGCAGAGGGGCAGGAGACGGGTCTCTCCCCCACGGCCCTGCAGGGATGACGGGGCCGTGGCAAGCGCATGCCCTGAGGTGAGGGTGATGGGCTGGCGGACAGTCTCACAGGAACGGGGTTGGAGATGGGCTGGGAGGCTGTCACTCTTGGGAGTCCGGCTGGTTGTGAGCCCGAGTCCTTAGGCCTGGCAGACCGCCGGGGTGGGAGGAAAGGGGGAATTGCCCAGGGGCCCGGGCAATTTAAAAGGGCCTGGGTGGGTCCCTGTGAGCCACGCAGCCACCCGACAGCCTAGTTACCGCCACGCAGGTGCTCAGGGAACCCGCCCAGGGACCTGCTGCAGCCAGGGAGGGGCAATGCATCCCCGGAGCCCCGTCCTGCACCCCAACCCCCAGCCCTGATCCCCTTCCAGCACTCCGAACCCCTCAGCCCCGGCCTGGGGGTCCCCTCCTGCACCCCCAGCTGGAGCCCTTGCACCCTAACCCTCTGCCCCACCTGAGCCCCTCCCACACTCCGAACCCCTCGGCCCCACCCCCACCCCATGGATTTTGTTCTGTGCACCAATACGGAGGTGATGTGACTCACAGGGTCATGTCCCACCTCACCTCCATATTGGTGCCTGTAACCAAATTCATTCCGCACACGGGTGGGAAACATTAGCGGGAACACGGCAGGGGGGGCCCTTTTAAATCACCCGGGCGGGCTGCAGGGCTCCTTGGCGCACAGGGTGGTACCGGCGGCCAGTCGTGCAAGTAGAAATCACTTCTTGCCGGTACTGCACTCGTGGGAGGGACACAAGGGGGGGCACATGACCCTCCAGGTGACTCTGTCCCACCCCCAGCCTGCGGCCCCTACGCTCTCCCTGTCCCCTCCAACACCCCCCCTTACCTGTCTACAATTTTACAACTGCGTCCGTTAAACAGGCAGTTGTAAAATGCTGCTTTGGGCCCCTGGTGCCACCCGTACTTCCAGGTGTCACTGGGGGTCCAGCCACCCCCACATTGAAAACGTCTCAGATGAGCGAAGGCGGGAGGACAATCCCCCGCCTTCCGGTAACACACTAGCAGCGCCTCCGTTACGCCCAAACGAAGCTTCTGCCAGCACCTGTGCCAACTCCTCTGCCATCGCCACCTCCTCTGCCATCGCCAGCTCCTCTGCCATCCCCACCTCCTCTGCCTTCGCCACCTCCTCTGCCTTCGCCAGCTCCTCTGCCATCCCCACCTCCTCTGCCATCGCCACCTTCTCTTCCTTCGCCACCTCCTCTGCCATCGCCACCTCCTCTGCCATCGCCAACTCCTCTGCCATCGCCACCTCCTCTGCCTTCGCCACCTCCTCTGCCATCGCCACCTCCTCTGCCATCGCCAGCTCCTCTGCCATCGCCACCTCCTCTGCCATCGCCAACTCCTCTGCCATCGCCACCTTCTCTTCCTTCGCCACCTCCTCTTCCTTCGCCACCTCCTCTGCCATCGCCACCTCCTCTGCCATCGCCAACTCCTCTGCCATCGCCAGCTCCTCTGCCATCGCCACCTCCTCTGCCTTCGCCAACTCCTCTGCCATCGCCACCTCCTCTGCCATCGCCACCTCCTCTGCCATCGCCAGCTCCTCTGCCTTTCCCACCTCCTCTTCCTTCGCCACCTCCTCTGCCTTCGCCACCTCCTCTGCCTTCGCCACCTCCTCTGCCTTTCCCACCTCCTCTGCCATCGCCACCT
>NW_027058886.1:0-2000 GCF_011386835.1 Chrysemys picta bellii | reverse complement strand
CCCTTTATCGGGAGTGCCCACTACACCCATCTCATGTAGTCCTCGGCACAAGAAGGGGGAGCATGTTCCCAGCTGAACGGCGTTCGTCCAGGACTCACCGACCCCTATTCCAGGATGGGGGAGTGACCTGAGAGAGAGGTCACCATGTAGCCTGCAATTATCAGTGGCTTCTGGATTCCTCTGGGAAAGGGTTAACCAGGGGCTTAGGTTAGTCCACACTTGGCTTTCTCGGCAGTGCTGGACTCTGGTGGCAGGGAGGGGTCCAGCTCGCACCCTTTCACCTGGCAGGGAAAGTGCCCTAAAGGTTAGGATGTTCTCACAGGCTGTCGTAGTTACTGGGACCTTGGCAGGGAGGATTGGTGGCTTGTGGGGCATCGGATACCTCCCCTCCTCCTAGAGCTGTGCGGTAACCAGAACATTACCCCTGCGAGGAGAGGGTTTCGGGGACCCTGGGATCTTGGGAGCCAGGGCTTGTCTCGGAGGCCTGGAAGCCCAGGCCCCCCATCAGCCTGTCAAGCAGGTGGGCAGGAGGGCGAGCTGGCAGGGAGCCAAGCAGCTTTCCGTGCGAAACCTGCCTGCTTTCTGTCTGAAGGTTTGTCCACATCGACGTGTTCCCACGAAACGTTTGGATTTTGACAAGCTGGCAATTTCTGATGGAAAAACAGTTCCACTGGCAAATTCTGACCAGCGCCTCTCCTGACCGACCAGCTCCCTGCATCTTTGCTGAGCGTGGAATCCGAATGGACTTGACACAGCGGGTTTAGCAGGCCAATGTTCAAACCACTGAGCTATCCTTCTCCCCTTGTAAAGTCAGCCCTTCTCACCAATTACGGACGTATCTGGGGTTTGGCCGAGATCAGGGCATCGTGGGCCTGATTCTGCTCCTCTCCCCCATGCCGGGGTCACCCCTAGATCCACTTATCCACTGAATGCACCTTCCAGCCCCCCCGCCAGCGCTGGGCCCAAAGAAACGCTGAGTTCTCCGAAGGGTTCGCAAGGCCGGCCTGCGCTAGTGAGCCCACTACTCCCATTCGCAGGCCTCCAGCGCCTGGGAATGGGCCAGCCGGGGTGGGGGAGGTGCTGCTCGACTGGCTGTTTGCTTTACACAGCTTCGTTATCCCTTTCTCCGGTAACGGCTGCCAAGACGCCGGCAGTGACTGAAGAGCGCTGGTGCCAACCGCAGGGCAGCGTGTGGGAACCAGGCACCCCCCCAAATTGGCTGGGAGTTCTACCCTTCAATCTCACTAACTCCTATACTAGGGCTAGCCCCGGCTAACAGCTGGGGATCTCTCGCTCATGCCTAGAAGCCTTGCGCCCAGAGTCCAGGTACCAGGGAGAGCCAGTTCCTCCTTGTCAGGGGTTTTCATTCCCTTCTCCCCACACCTCCAGCGGCTCTGGGAGCTGCTCAGGGGCTTGCCCAGGCAGGCCAGGGGGCGAACCAGCTCCAGAGGTGGCCCTGAGCCCCTGCCCCCGCAGTGCTCAGCAGCTCCTCCCCCTCGGCTCAGCTATGGGGGAGGGGCACACAGGGGGATTGTCTGGGGGGTAGGGGAGCTGGGGGGGCTCAGGCTCGAGGGAGGACCCTGGGGAGGGGAGGGGCAGTATAACCACAGTGCTCTCATTCTACCAGGATAGTTTGGGACAATTTCCGCCCCAAAGACAAGCCCCTCAATAGGATGTCTGGAATTTTCAAAGGCGCCACAGGGAGTTGGGTGCCTAAATCCCACTGAATTCCAATCACAGTCGGGTGTCAAACTCCCTTAGGCTCTTTGAAAACTCCCATTTAAATTGTCACCGATGGGTTTCATAATTAATATTCGCTGAGATGGATCTGGCAGCGTCTCCCCCACCCTCCCCAAACGATTTCTTCAGCAGTATGGACTCAGGAAGGATACAGAGCCTTGGTTTACACTTGATTCATCTCCTCAAGGTTTCTTCAAAACCAGCAGAGCAAGAAACTATTCTTATTTTATTTTATTGGTAAAATGAAAGTGTAAGATCTG
>NW_027058885.1:0-2000 GCF_011386835.1 Chrysemys picta bellii | reverse complement strand
GACCCTGCCGGTGCGTTCGAATGACACAAAGAGTGTGATTGGTGTGTATAACTGGAGCCCCGCTTCCACTCTGCCTCGCTGGAAACCATGTCACTCACTACAACTTTAGACCCACATTTACCTCTGCTTCTCCCAGCCCTGCCACTGCCCCTTGGCATTAGTGATCAATGAATCATGACACTGGATTTCTAGCAACGGTAATTGAGCATTTAAATGGGGGATGACTCAAAGCCAGGACTTTACATCTGAATCCTGCATGTATTAGCAGTGGTGAGTTTGGGTTCCAAAACCTGGCCTCTGTGTTTTTAATAAATATGGTTATTACATGAGAAAACATTGCAACAGTAATTAATTGCTGATAAACCACTGAGATTAGATAGACGTGCCATGAAACCACACAATAAAGATATTGGTGTCCCTCTTCAACCCTAGGGGCTAGTCAAAGTTTGGGGCCCTGGGGATGTTCCAGTGGGGAGCAGAAATTGGCAATGGAGTCTGGTAATTTTTTGATGTCTTGTTTATTTACAAGGAACATACATAGTCCTGCTTCTCCAAACACAGCAGGAACCAACAGCAGGGATTAGCCTCCCTGCTCTCAACTCCAAGCCTCTTTAGCCAGCACCTGGCCCAAAAGCTCTCTATGCTCCTCCCAAGATGTAGTCCTGGCTGGTCCACTGGCAGGGGTGAAGATGCGGGGGAATGCGAAGGGGCGTTGCCCCCACCCCAAACTGCATCTTTCCATTCCCCTCCTGACCATGGCCCTTCAGTGCATCCCCAGGACACAAGGCCCTGTCCAATTGGCCTTCCTGACAGAGCCTGCATGGAGAGCGTGCGTAGGGGGGAGTTTGGGGGGCAGGTTTGGAAAGAGGGATTTTTTCAGGGGGAGGGAAGCTGGGAGCCCTACCGGTGCTGAATTTCCATAGTGCAGAGGTTCAGCTGGGACAGGCGCCCAAACTGTTGGTACTTGTCTCAAGATAAGTAGGATGTGGGTGGTCTGGAAATCTTATCATAGAATATCAGGATTGGAAGGGACCTCAGGAGGTCATCTAGTCCCACCCCCTGCTCAAAGCAGGGCTAATCCCTAGACAGATTTTTGCCCCAGATCCCTAAATGGCTCCCTTAAGGATTCAACTCACAACCCTGGGTTTAGCAGGCCAATGTTCAAACCACTGAGCTATCCCTCTCCCATTGTAAAGTCAGCCCTTCTCACCAATTACGGACGTATCTGGGGTTTGGCCTTAATGGAAATCCTGGGAGAAAGCCTCATGCTACTGCTGCTTCTGGGTCTGATACAAACCAGGAAATACAGGACCACGGTTAATAAGAGCAGCTCAAAAGATCATTTTCGCTGAGCCCAGCCCTGCACAGATTTCCAGCTTAGGTTTGCATTTTCAGCAAAAGTTCTTGTTGATTATTTTCTCCCAACCCCTTTGTGCCTCCATAATAGCCAGCCACCCCGTCAGTCGCATCCTGGGGCGCACCAGGGACGGGGGTGAGGGATAAAGGAGCAGATACACGACACACCTGTCTTCAGTTTCTTTGGGTGGAAGTTCCTGATTGCATGGATGAATCCCGTTCAGATGGGCGGGTTTCGTGTGTCTGTGGTGAGAAGTGGGGCTGTCAGGGCCAGCAGGCAGGTGAGGACAGGGCCGGTGCAACCCATTAGGCAACCTAGTTGGTCGCCTAGGGCGCTAACATTTGGGGGGCGGCGAGTGCGGCAGCCGGATCTTCGGCCGTGTGATGTTTTTTATATAATCTGGGACCATATAGAACATGGTTGCAACCAAGGTCCGGTAGTGACACCAAATCTTCTATAAAGGGGGTCAAATGAGGTGTCTATGACAAGGTTATGGTTTATTAGTTATGATTATGTTGTCTATATGTGTGTATCAATTTTGTAGTTGAAGTTATGAATATTGGCTCTGTACTGTCTGTATTTCAAACTTACGCTATTCTTCTGGGAAACATCCCAGACAAGTTGGTGTTAGCTCTGCCTGGCC
>NW_027058884.1:0-2000 GCF_011386835.1 Chrysemys picta bellii | reverse complement strand
CCTGCTGACTGAATCCTCCTGTTCTCTCCAGCAGGGCCGGCTTTAGGAAGGGCGGGGCCCAATTCGAACATTTTTGGCGGGGCCCCGGCAGGAATGACTAACAAAAAAAATAATGGAAAAAAAAGCCTTTCATTTCTTCCATGTATGATTTACTTTCCATAACTATATAAATAATAAAATTATATATTATGTACATTGCATCATATATGCTGTTGATCGGTTATTAATGAGCTCCGTTTCACGTGTGTGGGTCCCCGCCACTCCCTGAGGGTGTGCTAGGGTGACCAGATGTCCTGATTTTATAGGGACAGTCCCGATTTTTGGGTCTTTTTCTTATAGGATCCTATTTATCCCCCATCCCCTGTCCCAATTTTTCACACTTGCTGTCTGGTCACCCTAGTGGTGTGCACATGTGTGGGTCCCAGCTGCTCCCTGCCCTCCTCATTGAAGCAGGTGTGCAGGGTTACTGCCCTGGGAACTGCAGGGCACCAGTGGACATGGGGCTGGCTGGAGGCAGGGCAGGGGCTCACTGGAGGTAGGGTCTGGCTACAGGCAGGGCAAGGGGTGCGGGGCTGGCTGGAGACAGGGGTGTGTGGGGCTGGCTGGCTTTGGGCAGGGCCGCAGGGGGGTGCAGCAGGGGTTGCCTGGAGACAGGGCAGGGGGTGCGGCAGAGGCTGGCTGTGGGCAGGGGGTGCAGGGCTGGCTGCAGGCAGGGCAGGGGGGTGGGGCTGGTGCGGGCAGAACAGGGGGGGCGGGGCTGGAGGTAGGGCAGGGGTGCAGCAGGGGCTGGCTGCGGACAGGGGGTGCAGGGCTGGCTGGAGACGGGGCTGGCTGCGGGCAGGGGGTGCGGGGCTGGTGCGGGGACGGGGTGCAGCAGAGGCAGCTGGAGCCCCGGCCCTTTAAATAGCCCCCGAGTCCCCCGCCATCCCAGGGCTCTGGGGGCTATTTAAAGGGCCCAGGGCTCCCCTGCTTCTACCGCCCCAGCCCTTTAAATAGCCGCGGGAGCCCTGGGGAAGCAGCGGGGCTCCAGTGGCTATTTAAAGGGCCGGGGCGGTAGACGCAGCGGGAGCCCCGGACTTTTTAAATAGCCCCCAGAGCCCTGCAGCCCTACCCCAGGGCTCCAGCAGTGGGGGTCTTGTAGCAATTTAAAGGGCCTGGGGCTCTGGCCCCTGCTGGGAGCCCTAGGTCCTTTAAATTGCCCCCTGGGGAAGCCGGGCCACCCTGGTACAGCGCACCGGCTCTTGCCGGTACACCGTACCGGGGCTTGGGCCCGGGGCCCAATTCAGGGGAATTGGTTGAATTGGCCTAAAGCCGGCCCTGGTGGGGGTATGGCCACAGAGCCGCAGGGAGGGGAACCCTGAGGAGTGGGGGCTGGGTGGGTACTGGGAGTTCCTCCTGAAGGGCCGGGGGTTGGCCAAGGTCACTCAGCCCCGGGGTGTGGGAGGGGGACTGGCTGAGGGCACTCAGAGCCCCAGGAAGTTGGGGGGGGCTGAGGGGAGGGACTGGCCAGGGGCACTCAGAGCTCGGGGGGGGGGCTGTCCGGGGGGGCACTCACAGCCCCAGGAGATGGGTGGGTGTGGGGGCGCACAGGATTTCAGGAATTTCCTGGCAGTGAAGAGCTGCTGGCGGCAGGGAGGAGCCAGCCGTGACAATCCCCACTTGGGATCCCTGGCTGGGCTAGTGGCTATGGGGGCCCGTGGCCAAGCTGCAGCGGAAGGTGACCTGAAGGAAATGCCTCGGCCTCGGCCTCCGGCTAGGAAGGGCCTGGGCCAGACAATGACCCACCGCGCAGTGTCCCAGCTCCCTGCCCCACACCTGCGGGGCACGGCCCCTCCTCTGTAGGGAGGTTGGCATGTACCTTAGTGCTGCTTCCTCCATCCCCAAAGGCCTCTCCCAGCCAGTCTCTGGCAACCCCTGCCGTTCAATACGCACATTACCCTGCTGTGACATACCGGGGGGGGGACCCCTCGGGGATGGGGGGGCTGTCATACAGCTGGGCA
>NW_027058883.1:0-2000 GCF_011386835.1 Chrysemys picta bellii | reverse complement strand
TGACATCTGTAGTATGCAAGGTCTCAGAAAATGTTTTGAAGGAGAAAGTAGTTAAGGACATTGAGGTCAATGGTCATTGGGACAAAATACAACATGGCTTTACAAAAGGTAGAGCATGCCAAACCAACCTGATCTCCTTCTTTGAGAAGGTCACAGATTTTTTAGACAAAGGAAACGCAGTGGATCTAATTTACCTCGATTTCAGTAAGGCATTTGATACGGTTCCACATGGGGAATTATTAGCTAAATTGGAAAAGATGAGGATCAATATGAAAATTGAAAGGGTGGATAAGGAATTGGTTAAAGGGGAGACTACAACGGGTCGTACTGAAAGGTGAACTGTCAGGCTGGAGGGAGGTTACTAGTGGAGTTCTTATATTATGGGAACAAGTAAATAACTTTTCCTTATTCACTTTCTTCACATCACTCATCATTTCATATACCTCTATCATATCCCCCCATAGTCTCCTCTTTTCCAAGCTGAAAAGTCCTAGCCTCTTTAATCTCTCCTCATATGGGACCCCTTCCAAACCTCTAATCATTTTAATTACCCTTCTCTGAACCTTTTCTAATGCCAGTATATCTTTTTTGAGATGAGGAGACCACATCTGTACACAGTATTCAAGATGTGGGTGTACCATGGATTTATATAAGGGCAATAAGATATTCTCCGTCTTATTCTCTATCCCCTTTTTAATGATTCCTAACATCCTGTTTGCTTTTTTGACTGCCACTGCACACTGCGTGGAAGTCTTCAGAGAACTATCCACGATGACTCCAAGATCTTTTTCCTGATTCGTTGTAGCTAAATTAGCCCCCATCATATTGTATGTATAGTTGGGGTTATTTTTCCCAATGTGCATTACTTTACGTTGTCCACAATAAATTTCATTTGCCGTTTTGTTGCCCAATCACTTAGTTTTGGGAGATCTTTTTGAAGTTCTTCACAGTCTGCTTTGGTCTTAACTATCTTGAGCACTTTAGTATCATCTGCAAACTTTGCCACCTCACTTTTTACCCCTTTCTCCAGATCATTTATGAATAAGTTGAATAGCATTGGTCCTAGGACTGACCCTTGGGGAACACCACTAGTTACCCCTCTCCATTCTGAAAATTTACCATTTATTCCTACCCTTTGTTCCCTGTCTTTTAACCAGTTCTCAATCCATGAAAGGATCTTCCCTCTTATCCCATGACAACTTAATTTACATAAGACCCTTTGGTGAGGGACCTTGTCAAAGGCTTTCTGGAAATCTAAGTACACTATGTCCACTGGATCCCCCTTGTCCACATGTTTGTTGACCCCTTCAAGGAACTCTAATAGATTAGTAAGACATGATTTCCCTTTACCTAAACTATGTTGACTTTTGCCCAACAATTTATGTTCTTCTATGTGTCTGACAATTTTATTCTTTACAATTGTTTCAACTAATTTGCCCGTTACTGACATTAGACTTACTGGTCTGTAATTGCCGGGATCACCAATAGTGCCCTTTTAAATATTGGTGTTACATTAGCTATCTTCCAGTCATGGATACAGAAGCTGATTTAAAGGACAGGTTACAAACCATAATTAGTAGTTCCGCAATTTCACATCTGAGTTCTTTCAGAACTCTTGGGTGAATGCCATCTGGTCCCAGTGACTTATCAGTTAATTCCAAAACCTCCTCTAGTAACACCGCAATCTGTGACAATTCGTGAGATTTGTCAGCTACAAATGCTGGCTGAGGTTTGGGAATGGCTGGAAGGTGAAAAGAGACAAATTCCTATGACAAATAAGGCACAAATATTCAACAGCGAGGATGACTGACCACAGGAAGAAGCTACCAAGGAAAGTGGTGGATTCTCCGTCTCTTGATGTCATTTAATAAAGACTAGATGCCTTTCTGGAATGTGTTTACCCCAAAAGTAGCTATTGTGGTAGACAGGAGGCCTGTGATATGCAGGGGGTCAGATTAGATGCTCTAACTGTCTCTTCTGGCCATAAAGTCTACTCATTT
>NW_027058882.1:0-2000 GCF_011386835.1 Chrysemys picta bellii | reverse complement strand
TCCCCGGGAGCAGAGCGGCCCCTCCGTCCCCACTGGCGGGGAAGGAGCTCCCGGCCAGGCCAGGAGGTGGAAGTGCCCAGTCTTCTGGCGGAGAAAACCCGCTCCCAGCGCAGGCGCCGAGGTGGGAGAGGCCAGGTCGAAATGGAGCTGGGCCAGGCTGCGGCTGGGCAGGCAGGACCCAGCGCAGGACGGGAGGTGGGCAGAGTGACTCTGGGACATGTTGTGTGGGCAGCAGCAGCCCCAGGAGCCCAGCCCTGATTCCCAGCAGGAGGCATCGCCCGGCCCGGTCACTGAGGACCTTCCAGCCTCCCCAGGGCAGGAGGTGGAGGATCCCTGTCCCACCACCAGCAGCTCGGCCCGCTCCCCATGGGACAGCAGCAGTGCCTGGGACTCGGGCAGCAGCGAGGCTGATGGGCGCCGCAGCTTTGTTCCAGGTGAGGAGTCAGGCTGGGCTCAGGGAGAGGTGAGGGCGGGGCTGTGAACACCCTGGGCCCAGGCCCTCGATCAGTGCTATGGGGACGGATCCCCAGCCCAGGGGTCTGGCCTGAGCCACATGAACCCCACTGACACTAGATGCTGCCACTTTGGTCCTCGGTGCTCCAGTTGGGGGGAGGCACCTCCCAGGGAGTCCAGGACAGCGTGGGGGGGTCTCTTTGCTATGGGCTCCTGAAGGAGTTGGGGGCTGAAGGCATCATTGAGACGGGGGAGTGTGGGGCCCGATCTGCCCTGGGTCCCGGAGGTGGGAAGGGGACACATTGCCCCAGCGTGCCCCTGTCCTTCCCCCGAGTGGCAACAGGCGTCATCCTGTCCCCTTCTCTCCCTGGTGCAGGGACCGCCAGGGACTCAGGGGACGAGGAGGAGGAATGGGTGGACGTGGCCACAGAGGAGGCTGCTCTCAATAACAGCCGAGAGCAGCTCCAAGATGGAGAAAAGGTACAAACGTTCCCCAGCTGTGCTGGAACCGAGACTGTATTGCCCCTTCCCAGCACCTGACCCCCTGCAGAGGGTCTTGTCCCTGATGATCCACCAGCCCTAATGGGGACCTTTCTCCTCCATGATCTGGGACCCCAGAGGTGGGGGTGTCTGTCACACACCAGCCGGGTCTCCTCCCCCCACAGGCACTGTCCCAGTTCCTGACCCTGCTTGTGGTGGAGTGGTGGGTGATTTGGACAATGGGCGGGTCCCCACTATCCCCCATTCAGGCCTGAGTCCTGCAGCTGCTGTGTGGGGGCAGGGAGGTCCCTGGCTAACTGGCTCTCTCTCCCCTAACCCCACTCCTGGTGGGTGCAGGAGGAGGCCCAGCAGCTCGTGTTCCTGCAGAGGAAATTAAGGGTCTGGCTCTAGCT
The DNA here is from genome assembly GCF_011386835.1 of Chrysemys picta bellii. Lineage (NCBI taxonomy): Eukaryota > Metazoa > Chordata > Testudines > Emydidae > Chrysemys > Chrysemys picta. The sequence continues at coordinate 654 of NW_027058882.1, read as the reverse complement.
CTTATCCTCTAGCATCTCCTGCAGAGGGGCTGAGGGGAAGGAGAGTCCTGGCCCGGGGGGGACTGGGAGCTAACAGGAAAATGCTGATGGAGTCCCCTCTCCCTCTCCCGTCCATTAGAACTCAGCGGAATTCCCCAGGATGGGTCACCACATGGCACAGCTGGCTCTGTCCGTCAGTGACCCAGCCAAGGACATCAGCCGGCAGGCCAGGGAGGGGGTTTACCGGCTCTACCAGCTGCTGCTGCACCAGAGGGGTAAGGAACCCAGCTGGGAAATGGCACCCGCTAGAAGAGTGAGACTGGGACCCCAGCCAATTTCTCTCAGACTGACCCCGGCTGGAGGATGAGTCTCTCTATCTCTTTCTGTGTTCCACACCACGCCCTGCAATTCTGTTGGGCCAGGCACGCAGCGAGGACTCTGCCCACTGTACAGCCACCAATGGGATTGGAAGGACACAAGCCCTGCAACCAGAAGGACAAATGTGTGTGTCTCTCTCTCCCTGTCACCTACTCCCTCCTGGGGGAAACCCAGCAGCTGATGGGGGACAAGGTGAGCAGCTGCATTAGCCTCAGGAGATTGGGGCGGGGCCCAGGCCTCATTCCCATCCTGTGGCCATTCGCTGGCCTGGCACAAGGAGCCTGGTGGGGAATGAAA
>NW_027058881.1:0-2000 GCF_011386835.1 Chrysemys picta bellii | reverse complement strand
GGGAGAGCAGGTGCTCCTGGGAAGGGAGATGAATTCACCTCCATGAGCAGGAGCGAGCCAGCTTGTCCCCGGAGCAGCTCCACCCAGCTCTTTAGCCAGGCTAATTAATGACAAGCTTTGCCTCATCCCAGACTTACGTTCTTAGGACAGGGTGCTATCGCTCTTGGGAAGGGCAGGAGAGTCCCCCAAGTGCCCTCTGCGAGACTCTCCTGTCCCACAGGGCCGCACCCAATTCCAAGTGGTCTGGTCTCTGTGTCACCCGAGCCACCACCCAGAGTTGCTCCCATCACTGGCAGCCTGGGAGGCCAAGGACTGACGGGTGATGGCGTCTGACCAGGCAGGGCTGAGGCACATGGGCAGGGGATGCTTGTCCTGCTGCTGGCAAGGCTGGACCCGTTCTGGAGAGAACAGGAGGATTCAGTCAGCAGTAGGGTTACCATGTCTAATAAATAAAAAAAGAGGACCCTCCACGGGTCCTGACCCCGCCCATTTTCCCACCCCCTAGCCCCGCCCCAACTCCGCCCCTTCCCCGCCCTAACTCAGCCCCCTCCTCCCTCCCACTCCCAGCCATGGGGAAAGGGCTGCCCCAGCGCTACCGGCTTCACGGTTTGCCGGGCAGCCCCCAGACACTGCGCCCCCGGCCGGCGCTTCCCCAGCGCAGCTGGAGCCCGGGAAGGGAAGTGCCTGGCCCGTGGCTGGGGGTCCGGAGGCAGGGGGGCCTGCCCGAAGCCGGTAGCGCTGGCTCGGGCAGCTCGGCTCTTAAAGTCTGAGAGGGGAGGAGCGGAGCAGCTCAGCTGGAGCCCGGGAAGGGAAGTGCCTGGCCCGTGGCTCGGGGTCCGGAGGCAGGGGGGGCTGCCCGAAGCCGGTAGCGCTGGCTCGGGCAGCTCGGCTCTTAAAGTCTGAGCGGGGAGGAGCGGAGCAGAGCAGCCGCGGGAGGGGAAGTGCCCGGCCGGCATTTTCCCGGACATGTTTGGCTTTTCGGCAATTCCCCCCGGACGGGCGTTTGATTGCCGAAAAGCAGGACATGTCCGGGAAAAACCGGACGTATGGTAACCGTAGTCAGCAGGGGCTGCCGATCCGTCCCATTCACCAGGGCTGCCATCCTGCGGCTTCAGCATTAGTGGCTGGGGTGACTTGGGGAAAGGTCTCAACCTCCCCCCATCCCACTTCACTGCTGCCAGAATCCCTCCTGCCCCCCCGCTACAGTCCCCTCCCTACCCAACCTGGGTGAGGCTGGAGGAGAGGGGTCTGAGAACTTGAGCTGTGGATTGGAGGTGGAACAGCTGTCAGGGGCACTGAAGGGGAAGTGGCAGGAGCTCACCGTACAAGGAGGGGGGTTGCCACTGGAGGTCACTAGGAAGGACAACAAGACTCCATCCTGGGAGTCAGGAGGGGGAATCCATCCCTCAGAGGTGGGCAGGGGCTGGGTGGAAATGCTGCTGGTTCCAGGGACCGTTAATCTCCCCTGGTTCCTCGGAGACGTCTGAGTCTCAGACAGGTTCTCGTTCCCTTGCAGCAGGAGGACGTCACGGCCAATGTGATGCGCCAGCTCCGTATCATGCGGCACTTGCGCCAGGTGCCCGAGGCGCTGCAGGGCCTGTGCCTCTGAGGCCACCAGCAACTCCCGCTCTCTGCTGCAGGTACTGCTCTGGCTCTCGGTAAATGGGGAGCTAGTGGAAGGGGAAATGGAGCCCCCTGGCACTCACAGAAACCCTCTCCCCTCTCTGTGGAGCAGGGTCCTTTCCTCTGCCCCCAAATTCCTTCATCTGGGACAGGAGCTCTTTCCCCCACACACATTCCCCTCCCCCCTTTCCTTGATCTACCCGCATCCCATTCCCCCTGCGCCCAGGCCCTCGATTGGGAGCAGCCTCTGCTGTTTTACTGTCTATTTTTGTTTACCCTTCCATTTAGTTTAAACTGAATTAGCTCATGATCGCTCAAACCAAGGCTGTCCCCTACAACCATTTCTTCTAAGAGATCCTCACTACTCACCAAAACCA
>NW_027058880.1:0-2000 GCF_011386835.1 Chrysemys picta bellii | reverse complement strand
TCATTTTTGGAACATTCCTTTAAGCAAAACATAAAGCTATTACTTAGAAATGCTTTTCCATTGAAAAAAATAATACTGTTGACTGGCTTCTACCAGGGAAAAACAACAACTTTTTCAGGAACAAGTGCTGTTTTCTCTGAAAAGCTGATATTCTGTAGCAAAAAAGGTTCCTGGCGCTCTTGATAAGGAAAGCTAATGTTTCCGAGGAAATCTGTATTCCTGCCAGTGAATATGCTTTTCCCCACTCTTTCTATTCGCACGAGAATATCTTGTAAGAGAAAACCTCACTTCTCTTGCAAAAGAAAAAGGAACGTGTTAAACGATAGTTACCTGGAAAATCGATTTCGGATAGCAAAAGGATCAACTTTTGCAGGAAAGAAATCTTTTTTCCCTGAAAACAAAACGAAGTCTCATCAAAAACCGTTTCTTAAACGAAATTGTTGTTATTCGCTAGAAAGCTGGGGAGGGAGAGGTTTCATTCGAAGGAAAACAGATGTCAGTGAAAACGACCCTTTTGATCAAAATAATTAATTCTTTACGGACTGAAAAACTGAGTTCCCAGCCCTAGTTGCTATGGGAGGGCTCCCTGTGGTACGGTTGGGAATCCTAAGGGTAAGCTACATGGAAATAAGGTTAGGGCTCCTCTCGGTAGGCCACTTGGAAATAGAGTTAAGGTTGCTCTGGGTAGGGCTCCCGGCCCTAGCATTAGTGGGATTTACGTGTAGGGATCCGCGCCGTAGAGATAGGGTTCCTATTGGAAGGCCACTTGTATATAAGGTGAGGGCTCCTATCCGTTGGCCTCTTGGAGTTAGGACTGGTTTTCTATGCGTCGGCCTCCCCGCCCTAGTGTTAGAGTTTTCTATCTAGGGCTTCCCACCATAGGGCTAGTGTTCCTATGCCATAGGGTTGCTATGGTTCGGGCTTTACTGTTTCTATGGGTCGGGCTCCCTGACTTAGGGTTTGGGTTCCTACGGCGACAGCTCCCCATCTTCGCATTAGGGTTCCTATGGGTTGGACCCTTGCAGTCATAGTTAGGCTCCCTTTGCGTAGACCACTTGGAGATAAGGTTAGGGTTCCGATGTGTAGGCCACTTGGAATTAGTGCCAGGATTCCTAAAGTTGGGGCTCCCCGTCCTAGGGTTAGAGTTCCTACGGCTTGGACAAGTGGTGTTAGGGTTAGTGTTTGCATCACTTTCATCTTACTTAATGTCTGTCATGAACCTAGCACTGAGCTTTCAAAACAGCTTTTCTGTATTGTCCTCTTCTATTATTAAGGTCGAGCTGCTATCTGACGCCTGGTTGTCGCTCCTTGAGCTAGATTCCCTGCCACTTTAGGCACTTAAATACCAGAGTATATAATATTCCTGTTCAGCTGCTGCCTATCCGCGTTGGTTCTAAAACTCTCTTGGCACCTACATTTTTGCAGTAAAGTCTCCCGAGATGCCTGTGCACTGTAGCCCCATCCCCAGTATTTGATGCTTAAAGCGCAGAAGAACGCACTAACCGGGGGAAATGTGGCATCCCTCTAGCGACTTTGCTTGTGGGTCCCGACCCAGGAAGGATTTCACCTACCAGACTGGGTCCCAAAAGACTAGCTCACACAAACGGACCAGAGGAGGGGGCTATTCCGGATAAGTTTGCTTTGGGACAAACAATAAAATAGTAATTCTTAAGCCCTTGTAGGTCCAGGAAGGAATTTGGATCGATAAACTGTGGGTGAAAAAACAAGAGGTTTCGCAAGCATGATCAAAAAGAAATTCTTTACGGATTGAAAAACAACTTTAGAAACAAAAAAAAAAGAACTATTTTCTTGCCAATTGGTGCTCTCTTAGTAAAACATTTTCCATTGTATTATTTCTCATTGGAAAAGCGTTTTTAATGGAAAAAAGGATGTATTAAGACTAAGCTTCGTAAAAACAGTGACTGAAGCCTTTTCTCCGTAATATGGCTCTTCCTAGGAAACTATAGTTTTTGCAAATTCCTTTTTCTTTGAAAACACAA
>NW_027058879.1:0-2000 GCF_011386835.1 Chrysemys picta bellii | reverse complement strand
TGGAGGAGAAGGTACCTGTATTTGCATCTGACGTTGTTGTTCTTGTGTGTTTGTTTGTAGGGGCCGGTAGGGGCTGGGTGCTGGGAAGGACGCCGAGCCCTGCGTATAGGGGGCGGGGCTTGGCTGATCAAGGGGCCCATAAAAGCGGCCGCCCAGCCAGGCAGCGGTACAGCTGTGAGCAGCAAACAGGAGGGCTAACAGGGGAGTTTGAGAGGGAGTTCTCATTGGAGGGGAAGGTACCTGTATTTGCATCTGTCCTTGTTGTTCTTGTGTGTTTGTTTGCAGGGGCCGGCAGGGGCTGGGTGCTGGGAAGGACGCCGAGCCCTGAATATAGGGGACGGGGATTGGCTGATCAAGGGGCCCATAAAAGCGGCCTCCCAGCCAGGCAGCGGTACAGCTGCGAGCAGCAAACAGGGCGGCTAACAGGGGAGTTTGAGAGGGAGTTCTCATTGGAGGGGAAGGTACCTGTATTTGCATCTCTCCTTGTTGTTCTTGTGTGTTTGTTTGTAGGGGCCGGCAGGGGCTGGGTGCTGGGAAGGACGCCGAGCCCTGCGTATAGGGTGCGGGGCTTGGCTGATCAAGGGGCCCATGAAAGCGGCCGCCCAGCCAGGCAGCGGTACAGCTGCGAGCAGCAAACAAGGGAGTTTGAGAGGGAGTTCTCATTGGAGGGGAAGGTACCTGTATTTGCATCTGTCCTTGTTGTTCTTGTGTGTTTGTTTGTAGGGGCCGGCAGGGGCTGGGTGCTGGGAAAGACGCCGAGCCCTGTGTATAGGGGGCGGGGCTTGGCTGATCAAGGGGCCCATAAAAGCGGCCGCCCAGCCAGGCAGCGGTACAGCTGCGAGTAGCAAACAGGGCGGCTAACAGGGGAGTTTGAGAGGGAGTTCTCATTGGAGGGGAAGGTACCTGTGTTTACATCTGTCCTTGTTGTTCTTGTGTGTTTGTTTGTAGGGGCCGGCAGGGGCTGGGTGCTGGGAAGGAGGCCGAGCCCTGCGTATAGGGGGCGGGGCTTGGCTGATCAAGGGCCCCATAAAAGCGGCCGCCCACCCAGGCAGCGGTACAGCTGCGAGCAGGAAACAGGGCGGCTAACAGGGGAGTTTGAGAGGGAGTTCTCATTGGAGGGGAAGGTACCTGTATTTGCATCTGTCCTTGTTGTTCTTGTGTGTTTGTTTGTAGGGGCCGGCAGGGGCTGGGTGCTGGGAAGGACGCCGAGCCCTGCGTATAGGGGGCGGGGCTTGGCTGATCAAGGGGCCCATTAAAGCGGCCGCCTAGCCAGGCAGCGGTACAGCTGCGAGCAGCAAACAGGGCGGCTAACAGGGGAATTTGAGAGGGAGTTCTCATTGGAGGGGAAGGTACCTGTATTTGCATCTGTCCTTGTTGTTCTTGTGTGTTTGTTTGTAGGGGCCGGCAGGGGCTGGGTGCTGGGAAGGACGCCGAGCCCTGCGTATAGGGGGCGGGGCTTGGCTGATCAAGGGGCCCATAAAAGCGGCAGCCCAGCCAGGCAGCGGTACAGCTGCGAGCAGCAAACAGGGCGGCTAACAGGGGAGTTTGAGAGGGAGTTCTCATTGGAGGCGAAGGTACCTGTATTTGCATCTGTCCTTGTTGTTCTTGTGTGTTTGTTTGTAGGGGCCGGCAGGGGCTGGTTGCTGGGAAGGACGCCGAGCCCTGCGTATAGGGGCGGGGCTTGGCTATTCAAGGGGCAGATAAAAGCAGCCGCCCAGCTAGGCAGCGGTACAGCTGCGAGCAGCAAACAGGGCGGCTAACAGGGGAGTTTGAGAGGGAGTTCTCATTGGAGGGGAAGGTACCTGTATTTGCATCTGTCCTTGTTGTTCTTGTGTGTTTGTTTGTAGGGGCCGGCAGGGGCTGGGTGCTGGGAAGGACGCCGAGCCCTGCGTATAGGGGGCGGGGCTTCGCTGATCAAGGGGCCCATAAAAGCGGCCGCCTAGCCAGGCAGCGGTACAGCTGCGAGCAGCAAACAGGGCGGCTAACAGGGGAATTTGAGA
>NW_027058878.1:0-2000 GCF_011386835.1 Chrysemys picta bellii | reverse complement strand
GGGCGGCTAACAGGGGAGTTTGAGAGGGAGTTCTCATTGGAAGAGAAGGTACCTGTATTTGCATCTGTCCTTGTGTGTTTGTTTGTAGGGGCCGGCAGGGTCTGGGTGCTGGGAAGGACGCCGAGCCCTGCGTATCGGGGGCGGGGCTTGGCTGATCAAGGGGCCCATAAAAGCGGCCGCCCTGCCAGGCAGCGGTACAGCTGCGAGCAGCAAACAGGGCGGCTAACAGGGGAGTTTGAGAGGGAGTTCTCATTGGAGGGGAAGGTACCTGTATTTGCATCTGTCCTTGTTGTTCTTGTGTGTTTGTTTGTAGGGGCAGGCAGGGGCTGGGTGCTGGGAAGGACGCCGAGCCCTGCGTATAGGGGGCGGGGCTTGGCTGATCAAGGGGCCCATAAAAGCGGCCGCCCAGCCAGGCAGCGGTACAGATGCGAGCAGCAAACAGGGCGGCTAACAGGGGAGTTTGAGAGGGAGTTCTCATTGGAGGCGAAGGTACCTGTATTTGCATCTGTCCTTGTTGTTCTTGTGTGTTTGTTTGTAGGGGCCGGCAGGGGCTGGGTGCTGGGAAGGACGCCGAGCCCTGCGTATAGGGGGCGGGGCTTGGCTGATCAAGGGGCCCATAAAAGCGGCCGCCCAGCCAGGCAGCGGTACAGCTGCGAGCAGCAAACAGGGCGGCTAACAGGGGAGTTTGAGAGGGAGTTATCATTGGAGGGGAAGGTACCTGTATTTGCATCTGTCCTTGTTGTTCTTGTGTGTTTGTTTGTAGGGGCCGGCAGGGGCTGGGTGCTGGGAAGGACGCCGAGCCCTGCGTATAGGGGGCGGGGCTTGGCTGATCAAGGGGCCCATAAAAGCGGCCGCCCAGCCAGGCAGCGGTACAGCTGCGAGCAGCAAACAGGGCTGCTAACAGGGGAGTTTGAGAGGGAGTTCTCATTGGAGGGGAAGGTACCTGTATTTGCATCTGTCCTTGTTGTTCTTGTGTGTTTGTTTGTAGGGGCCGGCAGGGGCTGGGTGCTGGGAAGGACACCGAGCCCTGCGTATAGGGGGCGGGGCTTGGCTGATCAAGGGGCCCATAAAAGCGGCTGCCCAGCCAGGCAGCGGTACAGCTGCGAGCAGCAAACAGGGCGGCTAACAGGGGAGTTTGAAAGGGAGTTCTCATTGGAGGGGAAGGTACCTGTATTTGCATCTCTCCTTGTTGTTCTTGTGTGTTTGTATGTAGGGGCCGTCAGGGGCTGGGTGCTGGGAAGGACGCCGAGCCCTGCGTATAGGGGGCGGGGCTTGGCTGATCAAGGGGCCCATAAAAGCGGCCGCCCAGCCAGGCAGCGGTACAGCTGCGAGCAGCAAACAGGGGAGTTTGAGAGGGAGTTCTCATTGGAGGGGAAGGTACCTGTATTTGCATCTATCCTTGTTGTTCTTGTGTGTTTGTTTGTAGGGGCCGGCAGGGGCTGGGTGCTGGGAAGGACGCCGAGCCCTGCGTATAGGGGGCGGGGCTTGGCTGATCAAGGGGCCCATAAAAGCGGCCGCCCAGCCAGGCAGCGGTACAGCTGCGAGCAGCAAACAGGGCGGCTAAGAGGGGAGTTTGAGAGGGAGTTCTCATTGGAGGGGAAGGTACCTGTATTTGCATCTGTCCTTGTTGTTCTTGTGTGTTTGTTTGTAGGGGCCGGCAGGGGCTGGGTGCTGGGAAGGACGCCGAGCCCTGCGTATAGGGGGCGGGGCTTGGCTGATCAAGGGGCCCATAAAAGCGGCAGCCCAGCCAGACAGCGGTACAGCTGCGAGCAGCAAACAGGGCGGCTAACAGGGTAGTTTGAGAGGGAGTTCTCATTGGAGGGGAAGGTACCTGTATTTGCATCTGTCCTTGTTGTTCTTGTGTGTTTGTTTGTAGGGGCCGGCAGCGGCTGGGTGCTGGGAAGGACGCCGAGCCCTGCGTATAGGGGGCGGGGCTGGGATGATCAAGGGGCCCATAAAAGCGGCTCCCCAGCCAGGCAGCGGTACAGCTGCGAGCAGCA
>NW_027058877.1:0-2000 GCF_011386835.1 Chrysemys picta bellii | reverse complement strand
AAAAGCGGCCGCCCAGCCAGGCAGCGGTACAGCTGCGAGCAGCGGCGGCTAACCGGGGAGTTTGAGAGGGAATTCTCATTGGAGGAGAAGGTACCTGTATTTGAATCTGTCCTTGTGTGTTTGTTTGTAGGGGCCGGCAGGGTCTGGGTGCTGGGAAGGACGCCGAGCCCTGCGTATAGGGGGCGGGGCTTGGTTGATCAAGGGGCCCATAAAAGCGGCCGCCCAGCCAGGCAGCGGTACAGCTGCGAGCAGCGGCAGCAAACAGGGCGGCTAACAGGGGAGTTTGAGAGGGAGTTCTCATTGGAAGAGAAGGTACCTGTATTTGCATCTGTCCTTGTGTGTTTGTTTGTAGGGGCCGGCAGGGTCTGGGTGCTGGGAAGGACGCCGAGCCCTGCGTATCGGGGGCGGGGCTTGGCTGATCAAGGGGCCCATAAAAGCGGCCGCCCTGCCAGGCAGCGGTACAGCTGCGAGCAAACAGGGCGGCTAACAGGGGAGTTTGAGAGGGAGTTCTCATTGGAGGGGAAGGTACCTGTATTTGCATCTGTCCTTGTTGTTCTTGTGTGTTTGTTTGTAGGGGCCGGCAGGGGCTGGGTGCTGGGAAGGACGCCGAGCCCTGCGTATAGGGGGCGGGGCTTGGCTGATCAAGGGGCCCATAAAAGCGGCCGCCCAGCCAGGCAGCGGTACAGCTGCGAGCAGCAAACAGGGCGGCTAACAGGGGAGTTTGAGAGGGAGTTCTCATTGGAGGCGAAGGTACCTGTATTTGCATCTGTCCTTGTTGTTCTTGTGTGTTTGTTTGTAGGGGCCGGCAGGGACTGGGTGCTGGGAAGGACGCCGAGCCCTGCGTATAGGGGGCGGGGCTTGGCTGATCAAGGGGCCCATAAAAGCGGCCGCCCAGCCAGGCAGCGGTACAGCTGCGAGCAGGAAAAAGGGGGGCTAACAGGGGAGATTGAGAGGGAGTTCTCAATGGAGGGGAAGGTACCTCTATTTGCATCTGTCCTTGTTGATCTTGTGTGATTGTTTGTAGGGGCCGGCAGGGGCTGGGTGCTGGGAAGGACGCCGAGCCCTGCGTATAGGGGGCGGGGCTTGGGTGATCAAGGGGCCCATAAAAGCGGCCGCCCAGCCAGGCAGCGGTACAGCTGCGAGCAGCAAACAGAGCGGCTAATAGGGGAGTTTGAGAGGGAGTTCTCATTGGGGGGGAAGGTACCTGTATTTGCATCTGTCCTTTTTGTTCTTGTGTGTTTGTTTGTAGGGGCCGGCAGGGGCTGGGTGCTGGGAAGGACGCCGAGCCCTGCGTATAGGGGGCGGGGCTTGGCTGATCTAGGGGCCCATAAAAGCGGCCGCCCAGCCAGGCAGCGCTACAGCTGCGAGCAGCAAACAAGGCGGCTAACAGGGGAGTTTGAGAGGGAGTTCACATTGTAGGGGAAGGTACCTGTATTTGCACCTGTCCTTGTTGTTCTTGTGTGTTTGTTTGTAGGGGCCGGCAGGGGCTGGGGGCTGCAAAGGACGCCGAGCCCTGCGTATAGGGGGCGGGGCTGGGCTGATCAAGGGGCCCATAAAAGCGGCAGCCCAGCCAGGCAGCGGTACAGCTGCGAGCAAACAGGGCGGCTAACAGGGGAGTTTGAGAGGGAGTTCCCATTGGAGGGGAAGGTACCTGTATTTGCATCTGTCCTTGTTGTTCTTGTGTGTTTGTTTGTAGGGGCCGGCAGGGGCTGGGTGCTGGGAAGGACGCCGAGCCCTGCGTATAGGGGGCGGGGCTTGGCTGATGAAGGGGCCCATAAAAGCGGCCGCCCAGCCAGGCAGTGGTACAGCTGCGAGCAGCAAACAGGGCGGCTAAAAGGGGAGTTTGAGAGGGAGTTCTCATTGGAGGGGAAGGTACCTGTATTTGCATCTGTCCTTGTTGTTCTTGTGTGTTTGTTTGTAGGGGCCGGCAGGGGCTGGGTGCTGGGAAGGACGCCGAGCCCTGCGTATAAGGAGCGGTGCTTGGCTGATCAAGGGGCCCA
>NW_027058876.1:0-2000 GCF_011386835.1 Chrysemys picta bellii | reverse complement strand
GTCCTTGTTGTTCTTGTGTGTTTGTTTGTAGGGGCCGGCAGGGGCTGGGTGCTGGGAAGGAGGCCGAGCCCTGCGTGTAGGGGGCGGGGCTTGGCTGATCAAGGGGCCCATAAAAGCGGCCGCCCAGCCAGGCAGCGGCAGCAAACAGGGCGGCTAACAGGGGAGTCTGAGAGGGAGTTCTCATTGGAGGAGAAGGTACCTCTATTTGCATCTGTCCTTGTTGTTCTTGTGTGTTTGTTTGTAGGGGCCGGCAGGGGCTGGGTGCTGGGAAGGACGCCGAGCCCTGCGTATAGGGGACGGGGCTTGGCTGGTCAAGGGGCCCATAAAAGCGGCCGCCCAGCCAGGCAGCGGTACAGCTGTGAGCAGCAAAGAGGGCGGCTAACAGGGGAGTTTGAGAGGGAGTTCTCATTGGAGGGGAAGGTACCTGTATTTGCATCTGTCCTTGTTGTTCTTGTGCGTTTGTTTGTAGGGGCCGACAGGGGCTGGGTGCTGGGAAGGACGCCGAGCCCTGCGAATAGGGGGCGGGGCTTGGCTGATCAAGGGGCCCATAAAAGCGGCCGCCCAGCCAGGCAGCGGTACAGCTGCGAGCAGCGGCAGCAAACAGGGGAGTTTGAGAGGGACTTCTCATTGGAGGAGAAGGTACCTGTATTTGCATCTGTCCTTGTTGTTCTTGTGTGTTTGTTTGTAGGGGCCGGCAGGGGCTGGGTGCTGGGAAGGACGCCGAGCCCTGCGTATAGCGGGCAGGGCTTGGCTGATCAAGGGGCCCATAAAAGCGGCCGCCCAGCCAGGCAGCTGTACAGCTGCGAGCAGCAAACAGGGCGGCTAACAGGGGCGTTTGAGAGGGAGTTCTCATTGGAGGAGAAGGTACCTGTATTTGCATCTGTCCTTGTTGTTCTTGTGTGTTTGTTTGTAGGGGCCGGCAGGGGCTGGGTGCTGGGAAGGACGCCGAGCCCTGCGTATAGGGGGCGGGGCTTGGCTAATGAAGGGGCCCATAAAAGCGGCCGCCCAGCCAGGCAGCGGTACAGCTGCGAGCAGCGGCCGCAAACAGGGCGGCTAACAGGGGAGTTTGAGAGGGAGTTCTCATTGGAGGAGAAGGTACCTGTATTTGCATCTGTCCTTGTTGTTCTTGTGTGTTGGCTTGTAGGGGCCGGCAGGGGCTGGGTGCTGGGAAGGACGCCGAGCCCTGCGTATAGGGGGCGGGGCTTGGCTGATCAAGGGGCCCATAAAAGCGGCCGTCCAGCCAGGCAGCGGTACAGCTGCGAGCAGCAAAGAGGGCGGCTAACAGGGGAGTTTGAGAGGGAGTTCTCATTGGAGGAGAAGGTACCTTTATTTGCATCTGTCCTTGTTGTTCTTGTGTGTTTGTTTGTAGGGGCCGGCAGGGGTTGGTGCTGGGAAGGACGCCGAGCCCTGCGTATAGGGGGTGGGGCTTGGCTGATCAAGGGGCCCATAAAAGCGGCCGCCCAGCCAGGCAGCGGTACAGCTGCGAGCAGCAAACAGGGCGGCTAACAGGGGCGTTTGAGAGGGAGTTCTCATTGGAGGAGAAGGTATCTGTATTTGCATCTGTCCTTGTTGTTCTTGTGTGTTTGTTTGTAGGGGCCGGCAGGGGTTGGGTGCTGGGAAGGACGCCGAGCCCTGCGTATAGGGGGCGGGGCTTGGCTGATCAAGGGGCCCATAAAAGCGGCCGCCCAGCCAAGCAGCGGTACAGCTGCGAGCAGCAAACAGGGCGGCTAACAGGGGCGTTTGAGAGGGAGTTCTCATTGGAGGAGTAGGTACCTGTATTTGCATCTGTCCTTGTTGTTTTTGTGTGTTTGTTTGTAGGGGCCGGCAGGGGCTGGGTGCTGGGAAGGACGCCGAGCCCTGCGTATAGGGGGCGGGGCTTGGCTGATCAAGGGGCCCATAAAAGCGGCCGCCCAGCCAGGCAGCGGTACAGCTGCGAGCCGCAAACAGGGCGGCTAACAGGGGAGTTTGAGAGGGAGTTCTCATTGGAGGGGAAGGTACCA
>NW_027058875.1:0-2000 GCF_011386835.1 Chrysemys picta bellii | reverse complement strand
CAGGGGAGTTTGAGAGGGAGTTCTTATTGGAGGAGAAGGTACCTGTATTTGCATCTGTCCTTGTTGTTCTTGTGTGTTTGTTTGTAGGGGCCGGCAGGGGCTGGGTGCTGGGAAGGACGCCGAGCCCTGAATATAGGGGGCGGGGATTGGCTGATCAAGGGGCCCATAAAAGCGGCCGCCCAGCCAGGCAGCGGTACAGCTGCGAGCAGCGGCAGCAAACAGGGCGTCTAAGAGGGGAGTTTGAGAGGGAGTTCTCACTGGAGGAGAAGGTACCTGTATTTGCATCTGTCCTTGTTGTTCTTGTGTGTTTGTTTGTAGGGGCCGGCAGGGGCTGGGTGCTGGGAAGGACGCCGAGCCCTGCGTGTAGGGGGCGGGGCTTGGCTGATCACGGGGCCCATAAAAGCGGCCGCCCAGCCAGGCAGCGGTACAGCTGCGAGCAGCGGCAGCAAACAGGCGAGTTTGAGAGGGAGTTCTCATTGGAGGAGAATGTACCTGCATTTGCATCTGTCCTTGTTCTTCTTGTGTGTTTGTTTGTAGGGGCCGGCAGGGGCTGGGTGCTGGGAAGGACGCCGAGCCCTGCGTGTAGGGGGCGGGGCTTGGCTGATCAAGGGGCCCATAAAAGCGGCCGCCCAGTCAGGCAGCGGTACAGCTGCGAGCAGCGGCAGCAAACAGGGGAGTTTGAGAGGGAGTTCTCATTGGAGGAGAAGGTACCTGTATTTGCATCTGTCCTTGTTGTTCTTGGGTGTTTGTTTGTAGGGGCCGGCAGGGGCTGGGTGCTGGGAAGGACGCCAAGCCCTGCGTGTAGGGGGCGGGGCTTGGCTGATCAAGGGGCCCATAAAAGCCGCCGCCCAGCGGTACAGCTGCGAGCAGCGGCAGCAAACAGGGGAGTTTGAGTGGCAGTTCTCATTGGAGAAGAAGGTACCTGTATTTTTATCTGTCCTTGTTGTTCTTGTGTGTTTGTTTGTAGGGGCCGGCAGGGGCTGGGTGCTGGGAAGGACGCCGAGCCCTGCGTATAGGGGGCGGGGCTTCGCTGATCAAGGGGCCCATAAAAGCGGCCGCCGAGCCAGGCAGCAGTACAGCTGCGAGCAGCGTCAGCAAACAGGCGAGTTTGAGAGGGAGTTCTCATTGGAGGAGAATGTACCTGCATTTGCATCTGTCCTTGTTCTTCTTGTGTGTTTGTTTGTAGGGGCCGGCAGGGGCTGGGTGCTGGGAAGGACGCCGAGCCCTGCGTGTAGGGGGCGGGGCTTGGCTGATCAAGGGGCCCATAAAAGCGGCCGCCCAGTCAGGCAGCGGTACAGCTGCGAGCAGCGGCAGCAAACAGGGGAGTTTGAGAGGGAGTTCTCATTGGAGGAGAAGGTACCTGTATTTGCATCTGTCCTTGTTGTTCTTGGGTGTTTGTTTGTAGGGGCCGGCAGGGGCTGGGTGCTGGGAAGGACGCCAAGCCCTGCGTGTAGGGGGCGGGGCTTGGCTGATCAAGGGGCCCATAAAAGCCGCCGCCCAGCGGTACAGCTGCGAGCAGCGGCAGCAAACATTGGAGTTTGAGAGGGAGTTCTCATTGGAGGAGAAGGTACCTGTATTTGCATTGTCCTTGTTGTTCTTGTGTGTTTGTTTGTAGGGGCCGGCAGGGGCTGGGTGCTGGGAAGGACGCCGAGCCCTGCGTGTAGGGGGCGGGGCTTGGCTGATCAAGGGGCCCATAAAAGCGGCCGCCCAGCGGTACAGCTGCGAGCAGCGACAGCAAACAGGAGAGTTTGAGAGGGAGTTCTCATTGGAGGAGAAGGTACCTGTATTTGCATCTGTCCTTGTTGTTCTTGTGTGTTTGTTTGTAGGGGCCGGCAGGGGCTGGGTGCTGGGAAGGACACCGAGCCCTGCGTGTAGGGGGCGGGGCTTGGCTGATCAAGGGGCCCATAAAAGCGGCCGCCCAGCCAGGCAGCGGTACAGCTGCGAGCAGCGGCAGCAAAGAGGGCGGCTAACAGGGGAGTTTGAGAGGGAGTTCTCGATGG
>NW_027058874.1:0-2000 GCF_011386835.1 Chrysemys picta bellii | reverse complement strand
TACCGCTGCCTGGCTGGGCGGCCGCTTTTAAGGGCCTCTTCATCAGCCAAGCCCCGCCCCCTATACGCAGGGCTCGGCGTCCTTCCCAGCACCCAGCCCCTGCCGGCCCCTACCAACAAACACACAAGAACAACAAGGACAGATGCAAATACAGGTACCTTCCCCTCCAATGAGAACTCCCTCTCAAACTCCCCTGTTTGCTGCCGCTGCTCGCAGCTGTACCGCTGCCTGGCCGGGCGGCCGCTTTTATGGGCCCCTTGATCAGCCAAGCCCCGGCCCTATACGCAGGGCTCGGCGTCCTTCCCAGCACCCAGCCCCTGCCAGCCCCTACAAACAAACACACAAGAACAACAAGGACAGATGCAAATACAGGTACCTTCGCCTCCAATGAGAACTCCCTCTCAAACTCCCCTGTTAGCCGCCCTGTTTGCTGCCGCTGCTCGCAGCTGTACCGCTGCCTGGCTGGGCGGCCAATTTTATGGGCCCCTTGATCAGCCAAGCCCCGCCCCCTATACGCAGGGCTCGGCGTCCTTCCCAGCACCCAGCCCCTGCCGGCCCCTACAAACAAACACACAAGAACAACAAGGACAAATGCAAATACAGGTACCTTCCCCTCCAATGAGAACTCCCTCTCAAACTCCCCTGTTTGCTGCCGCTGCTCGCAGCTGTACCGCTGCCTGGCTGGGCGGCCGCTTTTATGGGCCCCTTGATCAGCCAAGCCCCGGCCCTATACGCAGGGCTCGGCGTCCATCCCAGCACCAAGCCCCTGCCGGCCCCTACAAACAAACACACAAGAAGAACAAGGACAGATTCAAATACAGGTACCTTCGCCTCCAATGAGAACTCCCTCTCAAACTCCCCTGTTAGCCGCCCTGTTTGCTGCTCGCAGCTGTACCGCTGCCTGGCTGGGCGGCCGCTTTTATGGGCCCCTTGATCAGCCAAGCCCCGCCCCCTATACGCAGGGCTCGGCGTCCTTCCCAGCACCCAGCCCCTCCCGGCCCCTACAAACAAACACACAAGAACAACAAGGACACATGCAAATACAGGTACCTTCCCCTCCAATGAGAACTCCCTCTCAAACTCCCCTGTTTGCTGCCGCTGCTCGCAGCTGTACCGCTGCCTGGCTGGGCGGCCGCTTTTATGGGCCCCTTGATCAGCCAAGCCCCGCCCACTATACGCACGGCTCGGCGTCCTTCCCAGCACCCAGCCCCTGCCGGCCCCCACAAACAAACACACAAGAACAACAAGGACAGATGCAAATACAGGTACCTTCTCCTCCAATGAGAACTCCCTCTCAAACTCCCCTGTTTGCTGCCGCTGCTCGCAGCTGTACCGCTGCCTGGCTGGGCGGCCGCTTTTAAGGGCCTCTTCATCAGCCAAGCCCCGCCCCCTATACGCAGGGCTCGGCGTCCTTCCCAGCACCCAGCCCCTGCCGGCCCCTACCAACAAACACACAAGAACAACAAGGACAGATGCAAATACAGGTACCTTCCCCTCCAATGAGAACTCCCTCTCAAACTCCCCTGTTTGCTGCCGCTGCTCGCAGCTGTACCGCTGCCTGGCCGGGCGGCCGCTTTTATGGGCCCCTTGATCAGCCAAGCCCCGGCCCTATACGCAGGGCTCGGCGTCCTTCCCAGCACCCAGCCCCTGCCAGCCCCTACAAACAAACACACAAGAACAACAAGGACAGATGCAAATACAGGTACCTTCGCCTCCAATGAGAACTCCCTCTCAAACTCCCCTGTTAGCCGCCCTGTTTGCTGCCGCTGCTCGCAGCTGTACCGCTGCCTGGCTGGGCGGCCAATTTTATGGGCCCCTTGATCAGCCAAGCCCCGCCCCCTATACGCAGGGCTCGGCGTCCTTCCCAGCACCCAGCCCCTGCCGGCCCCTACAAACAAACACACAAGAACAACAAGGACAAATGCAAATACAGGTACCTTCCCCTCCAATGAGAACTCCCTCTCAAACTCCCCTGTTTGCTGCCGCTGCTCGCAGCTGTA
>NW_027058873.1:0-2000 GCF_011386835.1 Chrysemys picta bellii | reverse complement strand
TTTCTTTGAATGGGTCCAGCTGGCCGAATGAGCCAGATCGCTGTATATCACTGCCCTCTCGCCATCAGGAATTACCACTCTGCCTGTATTTTGTCACCCCCCAATCTTATCCGCATTGATTGTATGTTTTCTCCCAATTCATTGATAACAATTATTTTAAAAAATTAGTCCTTGAGAGCTTCTTCAGACCCTTAGTACCCAGGATCTGCTCCCCACTGCACCGTGAGAAAGGCCGTCCAGCCCTGCTGGTACATAGGGGATAAGCACAGAACAAAGGTACCTTTAGGAGCTGTGTTGGCCATAGGCTCTGAACAACATGTGGGGGTCAGCAGATTACAAATGCACGACAGACCTGGTGTAGACTGGTCCCAACTGTGTCTCGGTTTCCCACCCTGCTCTAAGTTTAGTCACAGCCGCCATGTCTTTTCCCCCGTGTCCCTTAACCCCACGTCACTGCAGAAGAGAGATTTTCTGGTAGCCAGCTGGCTCTCCTGCATGTGGATGTCGTTCCAAAAGACGTGCTCTGGCTCAGTCCCATGCTATGGTTGGCTGAAGGAACCACTTGGTGACGTTCTAGGCCCTGAGTTATACAGGAGGGGCGACTAGATGCACATAATGGTCCTTTCTGACCTGAACCTCTATCAATCGCTACATTTTCTGCTGCTAGGAAGAGAACTCTGAACCTATTTTCTCTCATTCACTTTCAGTCGGAATAATTTCAATCCAGGCCAAAGGATTTCCTCTTCCATTGTGTCTTCAGCACCTTTGGGAGCAACCAGTTACTGTTACCCACAGGTTACCAGTTTCAACCTGTCCCTGGGTGAGATGGCCAGGAAAGGGGTTGGAGCTCAACTGCACCTGGCCCAGGTGATGCAGCTCCCTAGGGTGAAGGGAATAAGTGTGGGGGTCACGTGACAAGACGCAGCCTGTGACTAGGACCCAGGCCTGCTGAGAGATAGAAGGGCAGCCTGTGCTCAGCCAGGAGAGAGACCCCAAGGGAAGCAGGCATGGGAGGGGCTTGGAGAGTCCTTTAAAGGTCAGGGACAAGCTGGGAAGGGGCCAGGCTGAGCACTAAGGACAAGGCCCTAGGAGGGAAAGACAGGGCAGTTTAGGAGATGGGGCAGATAGTCCAG
This sequence comes from Chrysemys picta bellii, assembly GCF_011386835.1. NCBI lineage: Eukaryota > Metazoa > Chordata > Testudines > Emydidae > Chrysemys > Chrysemys picta. The sequence goes on along the minus strand of NW_027058873.1, from coordinate 867 downwards.
TTGGTTTCGGCTCCCAGGACCAGACACCCAGAGGTGAAGGTGGTTGTCGGGGCTTCTGTCCTTCTTCCCCAGTGTAGATTTGATAGTGGAGAAGACTGATGCCGTAAGGGGGAAGTGAGTTACCCCAAGATCACCCAGTGAGTTTATATCACAAATGCATACTCGGAAGGATCCAATAGAAACATGGATTTTCCAGTCTCTTCTTTCTAGGAGTCCCCAGGGCTAAGGTAAAACCCCTGCGGCCCCTCCCCATTCTGCTCACCTCCAAGATGTGCTGGAGTTTGTCTGTGCTGGGGGGTGCTGTCAGCAGGATCGAGAGCTCGTCATCCATGTTCTCTGGGCAGGCCTTGCTCAGAGCCTGCTAGCGGAGGGAGACCAGGGGTCAGGATTATGGAACCTGGGGTGACTCCTGCCAGGATGACAGCAGGCTCTGTAGTCCTTGCCCAGAGCAGCTCTCTGCAGAGGGCCTGGTGCACAGCAGTGTAGGGAACAGCCAAGCTGCTAGGGATGGGAGCTGGGCTTCCTGGCAGAGTCCAGCACCCAAAGCCCAGCATCTGCAAGGAAGGGATTCCCCACAGAGGGGCAACATCATCTCCCACACACAGGGAGTCTCCCCCTGACACTTGATTCATCCTATGGCCTGTTCCCATCTCTACCCACCACACTCCCAACTCAGCAGCTCCAGCTACCGAAGGGAGCACGAACCACAGGCCTTCCTGCTCCTGGGACAGAGGAGTAGGTTGATGATCTACCTGGATGTGAGCGTTGGCCTTCCCCATGCCCAGGGTCTAGACTCCATTCAGGGCAGCGCACAGGAACTGCGATTCCTATTCTGGATCTAGTGGCAGCTTCAGTTTGCTGGCAGGA
>NW_027058872.1:0-2000 GCF_011386835.1 Chrysemys picta bellii | reverse complement strand
TGTCAGCCTGACCTTGATCTCATGCAAGATAATGGAGTGGCTAATACAGCACTCAATTAATAAAGAACTAAAAGAGGGTAATGTAATGAATACAAATCAACATGGGTGTATAGAAAAATAGATCTTAACTTGATGGGTTTTTTTTATGAGATTATAAATTTGATTGATAAAGGTAACAGTGTAGACATAATCTACTTAGACTTCTGTAAGGCGTTTGACTTGGTATCACAACATTTTGATAACAAAATTAGAACAATATAAATAACATGTCACACATTAATAGGATTAAAAACTGGGTAACTAATAGGTCTTAAAATGTAACTGTAACCGGGAATTTTCATTGAGTGGATCTGTGTCCAGTGGGATCCCACAGGGTTCTTGGCTGTACACTATTTAACATCTTTATCAGTAACCTGGAAAAAAAACATAAAACCATCACTAATAAAGTTTGCAGATGACCCAAAAATTGGGGAAGTGGTAAATAATGAAGAGGACAGGTCAGTGATTCAGAGTGATCTAGATCGCTCAGTAAACTGGATGCAAGCAAGCAATATGAGTTTTAATACTGCTAAATGTATACATCTGGGAACAAAGAATGTAGGCCATATTTACAGGATGGGGAACTTTATCCTGGGAAGTAGTGACTCTGAAAAGGTTTTGGAAGTAATAGTGGATAATCAGCTGAACATGAATTCCCAGTGTGACACTGTGGCCAAAAGAGCTAATGCGATTCAGGGATGCATAAACAGGAGAATCTCAAGCAGGAGTAACGAGGTTATTTTTCCTTTATTTTTGACACTGATGCAACCACTGCTGGAATACTATGTCCAGTTCTGATGCTCACAATTCAAGAAAGATGTTGATAAACTGGAGAGGGTTCATAAAAGAGCTACGAGAATGATTAAAGGATTAGAAAATATGCTTTATAGTGATAGATTGAGCTCTTTGAGTCTATTTAGCTTAACAAAGAGAAGTGTAAAGGGTGACTTGATTACAGTTTGTAGGTGTCTATATGAGGAATAAATATTTGATAAAGGGCTCTTCAGTCTAGCACAGTGGTTTTCAAACTTTTTTTTTTCTGGCGACCCAGTTGAAGAAAATTGTTGATGTCCGCAACCCAACGGAGCTGGGGATGAAGGGTTTGGGATGTGGGAGGGGCTCAGAATTGGGACAGAGGGTTGAGGTGTGGGGGTGAGGGCTGCAGCCGGGAATGAGGGGTTCAGGGTGTGGGAGGGGGCTCTGGGCTGGGGCAGGGGGTTGGGATATGGGAGTGGGTCAGGGCTCTGAGCTAGGGGTGCAGGCTCTGGGCTGGGGCCATGGATGAGGAGGTTGGGGTGCAGGAAGGGGCCCTGGGTTTGGGGGGCTCAGGGATGGGGCAGGAAATTGGGGCGCGGGCTTACCTTGGACAGCTCCCGGTCAATGGCGAACCAGTCAATGGGAGTGCAGAGCCAGTGCTTGGGGCGGGGGTAGCGCATGGAGTCCCGTGGCCCCCCTGCCTAGGAGCCGGACCTACTGCTGGCCGCTTCCGGGGTGCAGCATGGTGTTGGAACAGGTAGCGACTTCTAATGGCCCAGTCGGCGGTGCTGACCAGAACCACTGTAACCCAGTGCCCTACATTCCACGACCCAGCACTCGGTCACGACCCACGAAAACCACTCATCTAGCAGAGAATGGTATAACCCATTTGAATGGCTGGAAGTTGAAGCTAGACAAATTCAGACTGGATATTAGGTGTAAATTTATAACAGTGAGTGTAATTAACCATTACCAAGGGTCATGGTAGAGTCTTCACTGACAATTTTTAACTTGAGAGGTTGCTTTTCTAAAGGATATGCTCTAGGAATTATTTTGGGGAAGTTCTATGGCCTGTATTATACAGGACGTCAGACTAGATGATCACAATGGTCCTTTCTGGCCTTGGAATCTATGAAATCAATCTGATTATTTGAACCAATTTCCAGTTGCCTGCTTACAGCTGAGGTCCAGTATAAGCATGGAAG
>NW_027058871.1:0-2000 GCF_011386835.1 Chrysemys picta bellii | reverse complement strand
GATCCAGCCAGTCCCCGCCCTGCGTCCCTTTCCCCTGATTCAGCCTGTCTGGTCTCACCAGCTCCATCTCTTCCCGCAGGGGCTCTGTGATTTTCTTCACCAGGGCTCTCAGCCACATGTCTGGGGTCATCCTGTCCCTGGAGCAGGGAGTCCGGCACTCGGGGCACTGGTAGCCCTGGGCCGAGACCCCGCGCCAGTGAGCCACGAGGCAGCCCAGGCAGAAGTTGTGGCTGCACTCAATGGAGACGGGGTCGTCCAAGACATCCAGGCAGATGGAGCAGGTGACGTCCTCCCGGAGTTGATCCATCTCTCTAGACCCACTGAGTGGGGGAAACCTACTGGGTCAGGACCTGGCACCCGGAGCAGTAGGGCTCTGCTGGAGGACGGCTGATCTCTAGCCCAGGTGTGCCCCTTCCTGGCAGCAGGAGTCTGGGGAGGAGCGAGAGAACATGGGAATATTTCTGTGAACAAGCTGTGTGACTCAGTTTACCTGCCCACTTTGTGTCCCTGTCCACCGGGCAGCACCAGAGCGAGAAGACGGATTCCAAGAAGTCATGGCGGAGATTGGTAGATTCCCAGGCCAGGAGGGACCAAGGCTGAGCTCCTGGATAACAGGCCAGAGAACTGCCCCCAGTTAATTCCTGTTTGAACGAGAGCAGATCTCTTAGAAACACATCCCACCTCGAGGGAGAATCCACCGCACTCCTTGGTACATTGTTCCCATGGTTAATTCCCCTCCCTGGTAAACGCAGATATCTTCTTTCCAGGCTGAAAGTCTCCAGCTTCAACTTCCAGCCGTGTGGTCACGTTAGAGCTTTCTCTGCTAGCCTGAAGAGCCCATTATTAAATATTTGATCCCCGTGTAGGTGCTTCTAGACTGGAGCAAGTCACCCTGGGAGGGTGCTAAGCTAAACAGCTTGAGCTCCTGGGGTCTATCACTCCAGGCCACGTTTTGTAATCCTTTAACCATTCGCGTGGCCCCCCTCTGCCCCCTCTCCAATATATTCACATCCTTCTTGGACTGCTCCGGAACTGGACACAGGACCCCAGCAGCGGTCGCACCAGCGCCAAATCCAGAGGTAAACTGACCTCTCTGTTCCTACGCGCGATTCCCCTGTTTGAGCATCCTTAGCGCCTTTGGCCACACTGTCACACGGGGGCTCACGTCCAGCTGATTATCCCCCATGGCCCCCTGCACTCTGTCAGCGTCTCTGCGTCCCTGGAGAGACATCCACCCCTCCATCCCCCACCGGGCTGGGAGCATGGCCGACGCTCTTTGGCCGTATCACAGCACGTGTTGTTGGCTTGTGCCCAGCCTACCCTAGCACTGGGGCTGTTGGCGACACTGGACTTTTCTCTGCTGCCTACGGCCTGGCAGACGCCATGTGCCAGGGGTTAATCACTGGCAGTGCCACGCCCGGCAGGGGCACAAGCCTCTGAGAGGAGTTTGATCTCAGTCAGACTCGCTGCCGAGGGCAGCTGGGGAGACACAAGGGCTCCTGGAGCCTGAGTCCGGGAGGCACCGAGCTCAGCCTTAGGAAAGGCCACGCTCAGGGCCTAACAAGGAAATAGCTTCCTTCCCATCATGCAGTGAGCTGGGTGCTGACTGGCCGAGCTTTCCTCCAGCTGGCGTGAGAGCAAATTCACCCTCTCACCCCCACAGAGCCCTGGGCATTGGGTGGGGGAAACTGAGGCACAGAAAGGGGATAGAACATGCCCTGGCCCAACCCCACTCCCCTAACGCTGGGCTCTAGTCCTGGAGCACCAAAGTCTCCTCTTTTTCTGCTGGAGACTCCCCAGTTTCCCACCCTGGAATCCCTCCCAGCCACCGATGGGCCCCAAAGGGGACCGGCTCTATCTGTCCTACCATCAGTGATGTCTCATGAGCAAGCACCAGGGCCGGCCCAATTCGTTTTTTCATCCTAAGTGGACACCCCTCTCCCCTCATCAAGATAGAAAATGGGAATTTTGTTTCCCTCCCTCTTTGGACGAAATCTATA
>NW_027058870.1:0-2000 GCF_011386835.1 Chrysemys picta bellii | reverse complement strand
ATGCTAAAACATAGACTTGCTCTAAGGCTGCCATTCACTAAAGGGATTATTACGTATGCTATTAACGATATATATACAGCACATGGCATTAACAAATGATTGCATAAAATGTTGCAGAGCTCCGAAAATGAAACTTACCGAAAAAAATGATACAAGGGATAGTAATAACAACAACAGTGATTTACATTCACTAAAGAGATTGTGCATGGTATTTCCAATGATAGTTTTTTAGACCTCTTGGACTCAAAGACATAAAAATATGTTAAATTAGGGAAGCAGGAATAAGAACAATTGGAGATGCTTTTAAACAAGCCAATTTAAATTTACATAGATTATTGTAAATTATTAGTTTGAGAGCAAGTTAAGATTGGGGCAGTGGAATGAAGGATAGGATGCAAGAGGACAGGAATGCAGTGGGATTTGGTGTCTGTATGAGAGGGGCTGGGGGTTGGACTGGGCGTGTGTAAGGATGAAATTTTGAGTGAGTTGTCTTGCCTGGGATTTTGGGGTGATGCTCTCTCTCTTGCCCAAGTGGAAGACAGAGAGATAAAGGGGATGTAGGCTGAGGTTTACAGGAGAAAACATACAGTTTTCAGCTAAGGCTTTCGAAGCACCACTCACTGTGCACGGAAAAGGATAGGAACTGAAGGGGGGATACAGAGTGGGTGTAGGGCTGTATAGGGGTATGCAAAGTGGAATATGGGGGCAATTGTGCACGTACGTGCGGGGGGGGGTTAAGTGTGCAGGGGATTGGTTGTCTTGGGTCTCTCTTGCCTGCGATTGAGGGTGTACAGGTTAGCTGAGGTACAGGAGGATTAGGGATACACAGAGTAGGGTAGGCATATAGGCTACACGGGCAAGGATAAGGCTGGGCTGAGGAGTGGAGGGTGCTCAAGATGGGATGTGGGGGTGCAGAGGGGAGGTTCAATGAATGCAATGGGGTGAGCTAGAGTGCAGAAAAGAGGTGCAGTGCCTGTAATGGTGTGGACAGAGGGGGTGCCTGGGCTAGGGATGCAGAGGGCAGGTGCAGTGTATGTCGTGGCAAGGGCCGGGGGTGCAGATGGATGAATGCTGTGGGGGTACAGTGGGCAGGTGGTCTGAGCTGGGGGTACAGAGAGAAGATGCAGTGCACGCCATGTGGGTGGCAGAGGGGATGTCTGGGTTGAGGGTGCAGAGGAGAGTGCAGTGTATGCTGTGGGGTGCAGAAGTGGGTGGCCAGGCTGGGGTGCAGAGGGCAGGGGCATGCATGCAGTAGCGTGAGCTGGGAATGCAGACAAGATTGCACTGTATGCAGTGTGGTAGACTGGAGGTGCTGAGAGAAGTGCAGTGCATGCTGTGGGGGTACAGAAGAGGGTGCCTAGGCTGAGAGTAGAGAGAGGGGTGCAGCACATGAACAAGGGGTGCCTGAGCTAGGGGTGCAACACACACTGTGGAGGTGTAGAGGAGGTGCTTGGGCTGGTGGTGCAGAGTCCAGTGCCCTGAGCGTGCAGATGGGGGTATAGGGAGGGGTGCCCAGGTTGGGGGTAGAGAGGAGTCCAGTGCATGCAAAGGGAGTACCTGGACTGGGGGTGCAATGCACACCGTGGGGGCACAGATGAGGTGCCCAGGCTCAGGGTACAGAGAAGTGCAGTGGGAATGAAGAGAGAGGTGGCGAGGGGGTGCAGTACATGCTGTGGAAGTGAAGAGGGGGTGCTGAGAGTGTAGAGGAGTGCAGTGAATGCTGTGGGCTGGGCTGCGGATGCAGAGAGGAGTACAGTGCAAGCCATGGGTGTGCAGAGGGGGTTCCTTGGCTCGGGGTGCAGGGGAGTGCAGTGCATACCCATAGGCTAGGGATGCAGAGGGGGATGCCCAGAGGGATGCAGTGCACGCCATGAGGGCGCAGGGGGCATTCCCATGCTGGGGGTGCAGAGTATACTGCGGGCTGGGCTGGGGATGCAAAAGGAAATACACTGCACGCTGTGAGGGTGAAGAGGGGAGTTCCCGGGCTGGGGGTGCAGGGG
>NW_027058869.1:0-2000 GCF_011386835.1 Chrysemys picta bellii | reverse complement strand
AGTGCAGTGAACACCAGGAGGGTGAGGCTGGGTTGTTTCCCTTGCTGGGGATGCCAGGCATGCCCGCGGGGTGGGCTAGGGATGCCGCTCACCTGGGGGCTTTGAGCGCGGCGCTCTCCCTCTTGTCCAGCACGCCGGGCACGCAGCTGGTGAGCTCAGTCCAGTCGGCGTGCAGCCCGCAGCTCCAGCCGGTGGAGAAGCGCGAGAAGAGCCAGGTCTCCCGGCGGTTGGGCCGGTAGCAGGTGCACTTCTTCTGCCCGGGCCGGCAGTCGCAGGGCACCTCGAGCCGCACGTTCTGCACCAGGTGGCGGCCGAAGGTGGTGCCGCCCGTCTTCTGGATGTGCAGGAAGACGATCACGTCCTCGCCCTTCATGTCGAAGGCGAGCGCCCGCTCCAGCGCCCGCACGGGGAAGTAGTACTTCTTGACATAGTGCGGGTCCGGCGTGGGGAAGAGGTCCAGCTCCTCGGCCGGGGCGCGGCCGCTGGGCGCCCCCAGGCTCAGCCCCGGCCCCACGTACTGGTACAGGATGAGCATGAAGCACACCGAGCCGGCCACGATCAGCAAGAACTTGCTGGTCCTTTCAACCATGCTCCTGCCAGCGCGCCTCATGTGTCACCATCTCCCGGGGCTGGGCACGCGGGGGGCAGCGGCGGGGGGCACGGTCCGGTCCCGTCCCCCCACAGCGGCTGGCACCCGGGGCAACCCCCCCTTCCTCCTCCGGCGAGCGGTCCCGGGGCGCTGCGGTGCGGGACAGAGCGAGCGCCCGGCGGGTACCAGCCCCCTTCCCGGTCGGTGTCTTCTCTCCCCGGGACTCGCCGACCGGGAGGCGCGCGGCTACCGGGGGCGAGGGGGGGACTGGCTCGAGCCCTTCCTGCCTCTAGCGCGAGCCCACCATGATCGGAGCCCAGCATGCACAGCGCCGGCGCCGCTCGCTCCGCTCCGCTCTCGGCGGCAGCCTCGCGCCGACAGCAGCAGCGCGAGGCAGAGAGAGACAGAGAGAGAGACGGCAAAGCCCCGCAGCCCTTTCAGCTCTGAGGTTGCAAGCACCCGCCCGCAGCCTTTTTTTTCCCCTCCCCTTTTCCACTTCCTACTCACAGCCGCTGGCTGCGCTTGGGGAGCTCTCCAGGCTCCCAGATTTTTACAGTTCTCCTCAGAGAGCAGCAGCAGGACGGACCCCTTTGCCTCCGCCCCCCGCCCCCCAGGTTGCCAAGGTGTAGAGCTGCTAGCTGTGGCCATTTAAATAAGAGAGATTTCAAAGTCAGGAGGGAAAAATTGGGGGACAACGTAAAGGTCTCGTGGAAACACTCTGCAATGCAACCATCCCTTCAGGGAGAGCCTTTGCATGCAGCCTTGAACATCACCTGCAATGAGAGAGGTTTGGCACAGCTGAGTTTATTTCTCCTCCCTTTTTGAAACAAAATTACACAGGTGCTGCTGGAACGGGGGTGCCCTTGCTTAAGGTGGATTCCATCATATACAGGGATTAAAGTTTGGTTCAGTGGTTCCCAGCACCCCTGCAAAATTATTAGCACCGAAGGGCATTTGCATGAAAACAGAGTAGTGCTTTCCAAATATATCTGCTCGTTCCCCAGGGGATGTCACACAAGATGGCAAATGTGAAAAATTGGGACAGGGGGTAATCAATGTCTATATAAGAAAAAGCCCCAAATATCAGGACTGTCCCTATAAAATCGGGACATCTGGTCACCCTACACACAAGTGGGTGCCACAGACTTTATTCTATGACACAATGAGGCTTATGATGGCTGTGGGTGGGAAGGAAAGAGCAAGCATGTGTGATAAACTTTATAGGGGGGAAAAAAGATGTTTTCATGTGTGAGCTGTGTAATTTTAAAAATAAGGGAACAGGTAGTTGGCCTAAAAACAAGGTCAGTGGATGTGATATTGACAGAAAAGCATTTCTAAGGAGAATGCTTTTGCAAAGTTATCAGCAAAGACTTCTGCTCAAAATTAACCCTGCCAGGGAATCCAGTTACAA
>NW_027058868.1:0-2000 GCF_011386835.1 Chrysemys picta bellii | reverse complement strand
GGATTCTGGGGAAACCCTAAGTGCATACAAAACTGGAAGAGCAGCCAGAGCACAGCAAAGTGAGTACTTGAATCAAAATAAACCTCCATGGACTCTTTGCATTGTACGGAGCTGCATGAGGCAGGGGGAATGGATGAGCTGGCTAGACTGGAAAAGGTGATGGAGAAAGGCTTCTTCTCCAACTCTCCTATTAATACCTTGATATCTCTTCTCTATTGTCATGCTCTATATAGCTAGGGTTCATAGTGCTGCACGGCATCTCTGGGCTTATTGAGGTTGAGATCAAGTTTACTGCATACACCAGTGAATTCCACAGCAATGAAGGGAGTGAATGGGTTGCATGTTGCTATAAAGCCACCCCTTTGCAAAAAAGTGGTGTTCAGGAAGGAGGTCAGGATCCAGCGGCTGTCAGCCAGACCCCCTCAATGATCTTGCTACTGCCGACAGAGGGTGCTGCCATGGGCCTACCCCATTTCAAACAGCAAGAGAAGAGGCTTGGTCCTTCTTAAAGATCTCACTGCTCTGGAGGAGGGCAGGGGTTGAGGTTGCCCATCGGCCAGTCACCCCCTTCTCTAGCAGCGGGAGCCTCAGGAAGCGAGAGAAGACTGACAGCCTCTCCTTCCCTTATCTCCTTCTCTGGAGAGTACTATGGGAATAGGCTTTGCCCAAACATCCGTGTGCTCTACAGATGGAGTGGAGAAGCAGCCCACCATCACCCACTACCTGCAAACATGCTGCCACTTGAGTGAGAGGGAGGGAGCAGTCTCCCATAGACTAGGGTGACCATCCGTCCCATTTTTAAAGGGACAGTCGTTTGGGGGGATTTTTTCTTATATAGGCGCCTATTACACCCCACACCCTGTCCCGTTTTTTCACAGTTGCTATCTGGAAACCCTACCATAGACCCCTCCCCACCTCCAGAGAAAGGAGGCAGCAGAAAGGAGCCACCATCAGCTCCCCCGGAGATGGCGTTAAACTGACTGGAGAGAAGGCAGTGGTGTACAACTGGCTTTCCTCACCCTAACATTGTGCTGCTTCTAAGGAAGAGCAAGGAGCTGGCTGCCCTAAGCTTCCTGGTGACCTTGCTTCTCTCAATGGAGGAGCTGGCCCCATGGATGCATTGTGTTGTGGGACTATATTCTGTGGCAGACAATGAAGCAAGATTACCTGCAAGTGCATAAGCACAGAGCACTGTGGGCCCAGATTACTGGGGTGGTAAACTTGGGAGGGGTGGAGGAAAACCATTCTGTAAAAGGATGGCTATCAGAAGGCCTTAAGAGGAGAGAGAGAGCGAGAGAGTTACATGCATTGAGAGGGCGCACCACCTTTCAGCTGGGGCAGGCAGGACCAGGAACCTAGCTCAGGTTCCTTTCTTGCTGGTGCCAGACAAAATACACAGGAACATTCCTTTAGTGGTCAGATAGAAAAGCAAGTTTGTGGCTTACCTGAGACTTTCTCACCGATGACTATTAATAAGCTAAGTTCCTGACTTCGGACTTGTGCCCAACTTTAAATGGGTTTCTCATGCAGAGAGAGAAAGCAGAGTGAGGTGATTGTGATGAAGACTGCAGTAATTGGCTTAAAATCAAGTGGCATTGCTGCATGGTAAATTTATCCTTTAATTACTCCGTGTAAAAAGTGACTGAACACATGTTTAGAGAGAGAGTTTGCAAGTCGGCAGAATGAAAATGTGCCTCTAAATGCATCTTGTGCTTGACTATTTCCTCGGGCTTTTGCCAACATTCCTTTTACTTCTCTTTTTCTTTTTTAACCCATAAATCAACATGAGTCTCATCTACATTTGCAAGCCTATTACTGCAGCCACTTATTAATTCTGCCCTGAGTTGAAGGCCTCTGAGCTTTTAATGCATAGTGGCTCCTGCAAACACTGAAATGATAGGGTCTCCTCTTTACACATAAACCTTTGCCTGCTTTCGAAAATATCTGATTGAATCCTGAAATGCTTTAGCTCAGGTGAGCTGTATTCCCCTAGTAAAAAT
>NW_027058867.1:0-2000 GCF_011386835.1 Chrysemys picta bellii | reverse complement strand
CTGCTCCACCCACTAGAGCTGACCTTTGCCCTGACTACTAGGCTGGACCGCCTCACATCCTGGTCCACAACAGTGAGGTGGAAAGATACAGTTAGTCCACTATTGCAATCTTACAGTTAAGATTTACTGCAAAAATACAAACATGTGGTTCATTTGGATACTGCAATGTTGTAGCCTTAAGCTAGTTCAGACCAATTAAATCTTCAAGTACCCAATGGGAGTTTATTCCAGCTCAGCTGTGCTGAATATGCCAATGGCTTTTATCCAGTTAACATCTTTGGGAAGAGACTTTTCTCCTAAATTCTATCTGTAGCTTTTAAAAGTGAGGGTTACCCCGGAGCGCCAGTCTCCAGTTATGATATCCTGAAGAACCTCACAGGTATCTTTGAAAAGAAATACCACTTTGTTTCTATGTTTTGCTCTGAAGGAACTTGGAACCTACTCACTAGTCTACTCACTAGTCTACAATGATTTTTTTTACAGTAGCAGACAATGGACACTTCATGAATCTGATTTTTTTCAAGTACTCAATGTATGTCCAAGTCAAGGTTCCTGACTTAAAACTTTTTATGGACATTATCAGCTTGATTGTCTCTTTTCTAGATATTTGGCCTGATCCACTGAAGTCAACATGTTTCCAGTGATTTAGTGGGCCTTGGATTGGATCCCTCTAGCACAAAATGTTTTGCAAGAATAACTCATCTTGTGCTAATGGGGAGTTCACGCACTTGACTGGCATTGAGTAGAGGTAGATATTTAATTCTCAAACACTCATGAATGACTTATAGTTCTGTAACAGGGATGGCCAAACTGCAGCTCGCAAGCTACATGCATGGCTTTTTTACAGTTAAAGTGCAGCCCATGGAGCCCCTCAGCGCCCCGCCCCATTCTCTGCCTACCAGACTTGGGGGGGAGGAGGAACAACTCAGGGCTTCTGCCTTGCAGTGGGATGGTGGGGCTAGGGGCTTCTGCCCAGCAGGGAGGGAGGTCTAGTGGCTTCAGCCCCACTCTTGCTGAAGCCCCAAGCCCTGGCAAACACCTCCCATGAGGCTGAAGCCCCTAGCCCCACAACCTGCTGCAGGGCAGAAGCCCCAAGCCCTGGCAGGTGTGGCTGGCTCTCGAACCTCTGAAGATTATTGTATGCGGCTCAGAGGGTCAGTACGTTTGGCCACTCCAGTTCTATTTGTCAAATTCTTTTAGAAAATATTGAGAAATTCAAACTAATTACTCTAAATCAGCAGTTCTCAAATTGTGGGTCATGACCCCAAAGTCAGTAGCCACTCCATTTTCACAGGGTCACCAGGGCAGAAAGCCCCGAGCCAGGAGGGAACCCCTCAGGCGGCAGGGGGCTGAAGGTAGGGGGTCGCAATTTTTTCTAGTACGGGGTCACAATTTTTTTAAGTCCAAATGGAGTCACCAGCACAAAAAGTTTGAATTTTTATTTCTTTAGAGCAGTGTTGCTAGCCTTGATCCTGGCTATTGTGAAGAACTTCTTCAGCCTGGTCTTAAGAAGTATCTGCAGCTTCATAGGACACAATCCTAGATGGTTTTGAATGCTTCCAAGAAGCACTGAGGGCCTGTACCTCCCTCTAATCTTTGAGAAATGAGAGCACTCCGCTCAGTCTGGGAGTACTCAGCTAAATTCACCAAACAAACAGGACAGATGAATTGCGAACATTTTGAAGCTTTCCCTCATCCATTTGGATGAGAATTTTTTTATTGAAAATTAAAAAACTTCAAGCAACTCTACTCAGTGCCTGGCAAGACATCTGAGCCCCCACTACCTCCCATCATGAGAGCACTAGATCCCCAAATCAGCAAAAAATTAAGTAAATGTTTAAATCTGTCCTTATTTAGGAAAGTGCTTAAGACTTTTCTGGATACTTAGTCAGGGCCTATGACAACAAGGGATCCCCCATTTCTTATGTTGTGGCCCAGGAATATAGAACTCCATCCTGCTTTATCCACCTTCCCCAGCCCCTCCTTACTTTCAAACATCT
>NW_027058866.1:0-2000 GCF_011386835.1 Chrysemys picta bellii | reverse complement strand
TTTGCGCACCACTGATCTAGACCATTCCCGACAGCGGTGTTAGTGATGTTAATATAGCGTTCCAGCCTGTATATTTGCCTAAGATAGAATTTTGGGGTTTGTTTGCCAGTTTGACTTACGATATTCTTATATTCTTACTAACTTGTGAACAAAGAACAAAGACACGGTGTGTTGCATCTGCCCACAACCATATGGGGTTTATAGCACAATGAGAAAAGATAAGGAAGAGAGTTACTGTTGCTGGTTTTGGTGGGAGTTTAATATACGATTGCCTCTACTCCTATCTCAAGGCAAGGTCAAGCAATCAGTCGGGAGGGGCAAGGAGGGATGTTGGGGAAGACATAAGAAACACTAAAATTTCAGTAAGGCATTCGATACGGTTCCACATGGGGAATTATTAGCTAAATTGGAAAAGATGGGGATCAATATGAAAATTGAAAGGTGGATAAGGAACTGGTTAAAGGGGAGACTACAACGGGTCATACTGAAAGGTGAACTGTCAGGCTGGAAGGAGGTTAGTTGTGGAGTTCCTCAGGGATCGGTTTTGGGACCAATCTTATTTAATCTTTTTATTACTGACCTTGGCACAAAAAGTGGGAATGTGCTAATAAAGTTTGCAGATGACACAAAGCTGGGCGGTATTGCTAATACGGAGAGGGACTGGGATGTCATACAGGATAACCTTGTAAACTGGAGTAATAGTAATAGGATGAAATTTAATAGTGCAAAGTGCAAGGTCATGCATTTAGGGATTAATAACAAGAACTATTGTTATAAGCTGGGGAGGCATCAGTTGGAAGTAACAGAGGAGGAGAAGGACCTCGGAGTATTGATTGATCACAGGATTACTATGAGCTGCCAATGTAATATGGCCATTAAAAAAGCTAATGCGATCTTGGAATGCATCATGCGAGGTATTTCCAGTAAAGATAAGGAGGTGTTAGTACTGTTATACAAGGCACTGATGAGACTCATCTGGAATATTGTGTGCAGTTCTGGTCTCCCATGTTTAAGAAGGATGAATTCAAACTGGAACAAGTACACAGAAGAGCTACTAGGATGATCCGAGGAATGGAAAACCTGTCTTATGAAAGGAGACTAAAAGAGCTTGGCTTGTTTAGCCTAACCAAAAGAAAGCTGAGGGGAGATATGATTGCTCTTTATAAATATATCAGAGGGATAAATATCAGGGAGGGAAAGGAATTATTTAAGCTTAGTACCAATGTGGACACAAGAACAAATGGATATAAACTGGACCTTAGGAAGTTTAGACTTGAAATTAGATGAAGGTTTCTAACCATTAGAGGAGTGAAGTTCTGGAACAGCCTTCCAAAGGGAGTAATGGGGGCAAAAGACATATCTGGCCTCAAGACTAAGCTTGATAAGTTTATGGAGGGGATGGTATGATGGGATAGCCTAATTTTGGCAATTAATTGATCTTTGATTATTAGCAGGTAAATATGCCCAGTGGCTTGTGATGGGATGTTAGATGGGGTGGGATCTGAGTTACTACAGAGAATTCTTTCCTGGGTGCTGGCTGGTGAGTCTTGCCCACATGCTCAGGGTTTAACTGATCGCCATATTTGGGGTCGGGAAGGAATTTTCCTCCAGGGCAGATTGGCAGAGGCCCTGGAGGTTTTTCTCCTTCCTCTGCAGTGTGGGGCATGGGTCACTTGCTGGAGGATTCTCTGCACCTTGAGGTCTTTAAACCACGATTTGAGGACTTCAATAACTCAGGCATAGGTTAGGGGTTTGTTACAAGAGTGGGTGGGTGAGATTCTGTGGCCTGCGTTGTGCAGGAGGTCAGACTAGATGATCACAATGGTCCCTTCTGACCTTAAAGTCTATGAGTCTATGTGTAAAATGCCAAGAAACAGTGATCCTGGCCGAAATACAACCTCACTCCTTACCCGTTTCATGGGGTACAAAACACGTGGTACTGCAGCCCCCAGATTCATAACCCTCCAAAATGGAACATGACCATAAATTGTAAGGGTTGG
>NW_027058865.1:0-2000 GCF_011386835.1 Chrysemys picta bellii | reverse complement strand
GCAGAAATACCTGAAGAAACTCCTGCCTGGGGTACTTGGGGCACACAGAAGTGTGACGGGTTCGGTCACAGAGATCCCCTTGGGACTGTCACCTGATGTGCTGAAACTACTTCTGAGCCCGTTTTCCCTGTCAGCTTGGGACTCCAGAACCCTGTCTTGTTGAGCCAGACACTCTACGAGTCTGAACCGTGCCCCCAAAGCTGCAGACTTTAACTAAAACTGCTCAGCAGGTTTCCTATCTCCAGCACCCAGACAACCAGCTCCCAATGGGATTCAACCCCCAAATAAATTTATTTTACTCTGTATAAAGCTTCTACAGGGTAAACTCAGAAATTGTCTACCCTCTATAACACTGATGGAGAGATATGCACAGCTGTTTGCTCCCCCAGGTATTAATTACTTACTCTGGGTTAATTAATAAACAGAAGTGATTTTATTAAGTATAAAAAAGTAGGATTTAAGTGGTTTCAAGTAAGAACAGACAGAAAAAAGTAAGTCACCAAGCAAAATAAAACAAAACACACAAGTCTAAGCCTAATACATTAAGAAACTGATTACAGATAAAATCTCACCGTCAGAAATGTTCCAATAAGCTTCTTTCACAGACTGGACTCCTTCCTAATCTGGGCCAAATCCTTTCCCCTGGTACAGTTCTTGTTGGTTCCAGCTCAGGTAGTAACTAGGGGATTTCTCATGACTGGCAGCCCCCTTTGTTCTGTTCCACCCTCTTTTATATCTTTGGCACAAGTCGGGTGGGCAAAATACAGCCCATGGGGATCTGGCCCACCTAACATTTCTGTCCAGCCCATCAGGCTCTTTGGCTGCCCCATCACGATCTCTGGGCCGCTAAAGTCCCATGGCACAGCGGGGCACTCAAGCAGGCTGCCTGCCTGCTGTGGCCCCACGCTGCTCCTGGAAGCGGACGGCTGCTGCTGGCACGTCTTTGCACACCTTTGGGGTTATAGTGGACCACAAGCTAAATATGAGTCAACAGTGTGATGCTGTTGCAAAAAAAGCAAACATGATTCTGGGATGTATTAACAGGTGTGTTGTGAGCAAGACACGAGAAGTCATTCTTCCGTTCTACTCTGCTCTGGTTAGGCCTCAGCTGGAGTATTGTGTCCAGTTCTGGGCGCCGCATTTTAAAAAAGATGTGGAGAAATTGGAAAGGGTCCAAAGAAGAGCAACAAGAATGATTAAAGGTCTTGAGAACATGACCTATGAAGGAAGGCTGAAAGAATTGGGTTTGTTTAGTTTGGAAAAGAGAAGACTGAGAGGGGACATGATAGCAGTTTACAGGTATCTAAAAAGGTGTCATAAGGAGGAGGGAGAGAACTTGTTCACCTTAGCCTCTAAGGATAGAACCAGAAACAATGGGTTTAAACTGCAGCAAGGGAGGTCTAGGTTAGACATTAGGAAAAAGTTCCTAACTGTCAGGGTGGTTAAACACTGGAACAAATTGCCTAGGGAGGTTGTGGAATCTCCGTCTCTGGAGATATTTAAGAGTAGGTTAGATAAATGTCTATCAGGGATGGTCTAGACAGTATTTGGTCCTGCCATGCGGGCAGGGGACTGGACTCGATGACCTCTCGAGGTCCCTTCCAGTCCTATAATCTATGAATCTATGAATCTATGAATAAACCTCCTCCATTAATATAGTAGAAATGTGCAGCCCGTGATGATGTACCAAAATTAGTGGAGTGGCCCCCCTGCAAAAATTATTGCCCACTCCTGGTGTACGCTATGCAGTTGGTCATGGCTGTCTATGTGGCTGTTCAGGAGCATAAGGGGAGTAAATCAGTCAACCCACTATCCCCTTCCTCAGCCTCTCCACACCCTGGCACTGGGTGCACATGGCTGAATAGGGTAGTGTGTACTGCTACTTCCCCATCTCCTAAAGCAACTGGACAGTGTGTCAGATGGCAGTGGGTGTAGCCTTGGCTTCCCACGTGCCCCTGTGTGCCAGCCAGTGCATCTGAGCCAGCAGGGGGGGAATAGGA
>NW_027058864.1:0-2000 GCF_011386835.1 Chrysemys picta bellii | reverse complement strand
AAGGACCAGCCACCAATGCCACTGAACGGCCAGTTATGAAAAATGAACATAAGTCACGTATTTGATCATCTAAACTGGAGAGCTGGGTCCCAGCTTTCTTCATGATAAAATTGGATGTTCTAGCTGCTGAGAGGCCCGCTTTGTTACTGAGTAATAATGAAAATATTTTGCTCCCTTTCTCAATAAGAAAAAAACTTTTTAAAAATGATAAATCCCAAATGGCATCCTGCACGACATTTAAACTTCAGAGCAAAATGACGGAGCAGTGAATAATGAAACTTGCCCTGTTGATGGATTGCATGTTACCTTTCTATTCTCCCTCTCTCTGTCATTGTCAGCCAAAGCATTTCTCTCCTCTGCTTAGTTATCCCTTCCCTCTAGCAGTACAGCTTATTTAGGAACATTTCATATTAAAGAGCAACTTTCATGCAGGAGGAAACTTTCAAACTTGTTGGACTTAATCATTTACTTTCCCCCCTTCTTACATTTACCTGTACTTGTTTTAAAAAAGGACTCTCTCCTTATCAGCCCATCATCATTTCTGCTTAGAGAATCAGCAGCTGTCAGACTGTATCAGGATTGTCCTGATTTTGAGAAATGGTCCCATTATCTCTGCTGGTCTTATTCAAACCTCAAGTGTTCTGGTTCCAGTGGAATCTTGCAATGTCCACTTTGCCCATTGGCTTCCTATGTATTTCCTGCCATCCTGTTGTGGTGGGGTGTACAAACCCTGTACCAGAAGGGAAGTGATTAAAGAGCTTCTTTGAGCCGAGACAACACATGCATGGGCTGGAGAAGGAGCTTCAAAGGGGAGTAGAACCAGGGCTTTGGAGCGGAGCCTGGAGCTGGAGCGCGGAGCAGCTCCGTTGCAGTGGAGCTGCAGGTTTTTGCCTGGAGCTGGAGCGGAGCTGGAGCACAGCTCCAAAGCCCTGAATAGAACAGCTCAGTAGCAGGGAGCCAGTGGAGGTGACCAGCCCTACACTCTTAGGCTATGTCTACACTTAAAATGCTACAGTGCAGACGCTCACTACTGCAACAGGAGGAGAGTAAATCCACCTCCCCCAGAGGCGGTAGCTAGGTTGAGGGAAGGGAAGCCGCAAGGGGAGCCTGCAGTGAGTGAAACCCCTTCATAGCATTACTCACTTCCATGCTTCACACAGGAAGACCTTTAGCTTCTGGCTACCTCTGAGCAGCTCATCTGGTGTCCTACATGCCAGCTGCCTCTCAGCTGAACTGCATGTGGGTGGGAGTCACCTTTATTCCTGTCCACAGCTCAGAGATGTTTGGTTAGTCACCAGATAGAATAATTTCAATTCAGCCTGTGAACAAGCAGCCCCAGCTGCTCCTCCAGCCTCATCCCCTTAATTCCAGGTAAAGGTGGTAGTGGTGTGGCCAAGGCCTGTGTGCAGTGCAAACTGCAGACTCCACCATGTCATCAGGCATCTGTCCTTGCACTCAGAGTCCTTGCTCAGCACTTCCTGCTCCAAAGGCTGCACCTCTCAGCCAGACTGGCTGGAACAAATATGTGCAGCTGCCCATGGGTCCAGCATCTTGTGCAGGTGCTCTTTAGCTGCAGTCAGTCAATTCCTGTTGACTAGACTAGTTTTTTTTTTTTTTTACCCTTTATTCACTCTTCCAGCTTTTGGCTGACAGCAGATTAAGACATTTCCCCCCCAAGCCACCTTCCCCTGCACATCTCCCTTTGCCCCCAGCTGCTCTAACTATCTACTATCTATCCCCATGAGTGTATCTAAGACGTCTAGGATCAAAGCTATTTCAACCCAGCCGGGTAGGGACTGCTCAGCTGGTTCTCTCCCCAGCCACATGCTCAGGCTGTGTTTGGACCTTTGTGTCTGTTCAGGCAGCAGCATTCAGCTCTACCCATGCTGTGCCAGCCTTCAGCCCTGCTCCCTTTCAAGGGTATCTGGGACAGCCAAGAGCCTCTTAGGTATGCCTGCAGCAGCAAGCCTCCCAGTCCAGGTCAACAGGTTAGCAGGGCT